>NC_087201.1:79901413-80013913 GCF_015104395.2 Macrobrachium nipponense | reverse complement strand
AGGGTGAAACACTTGTGCCGATAACCTCCTAACAATAGCCGCTTCATACTTCAAGTCCTGTGGAAGTTTTATGATCAGGGTTTTATTCCGGACCCAGAAAATTCAAATATGAACTTGGCTGTGCCTTTCGTCCTTTGTCTGTCTGAAGCCACCCCTTGGTAAGAAGCAATATATATATATATATATATATATATATATATATATATATATATAATATATAATATAATATATATATATATATATAATATATATATATATAGTATATATATATATATATATATATGTATGTATATATACATATACATATATATATATATATATATATATATATATATTATATATATACAATGTACACACACACCACACACACACATACATATATATATATATATATATATATATATATATATATATATATATATATATATATATATATATATACCTACTGGACGAAGGTTCAATTGAAGAATCTAGGTTTGATCTTGAGCTGATATAAACATATATATATATATATATATATATATAATATATATATATATATATATATATATATATATAGTATAATATATTAAATATATATATATGCATCTATGTATAAGTATACACATAAGAATATATATTAAATCTATATATCCATACACATAAGTTATCCAAGAAGAATACAGAAACTGTTTTACACAGATAGTATATATAGGGTATCTATATATAGTATATATATATATATATATATATATATATATATATATATATATTTATATATATATACATATATATATAATATATATATATATAACAGTAGATCCTAGAAATATTTAAGCTTCTAAGATGCTCAAAAGAGGTAAAAATACCGAAAAGTATTTTTTACTAACGTATTCTGGAATTCCCAACTTTTTGTTTCTTTTACCCAGTCTCAAACTGGTTTTTTTCAAAGACCCTCATATGTCAAAAGATCTTTGTCTTCTTACTTATTTTTCCCTTTTTATGACTCTTAAGATATTCGTTTTTTTTTATTTGCTTGATTTTTTTTCAAAGTCATGAATGTTATGGTATTGAAGGCCAAGAGGATAAGGAAGTTCATAGAAAAACTATCGTTTCAAAAAGTTTTTCGATATTGAAACATACGTCTTAATGAGAGATGTGGGAAAGATAAAGTAAGAGAGAACGTGGAGAGTAATCTTTATAGACAATTAGTAAATGAATGATAAGGAAATAAACTTCATAAATAAGTAATGAAAAATCTCCCCTTAGTTTTGCACTTGAGTAAGTCGGTAGTACCGACTGTGGTGGGATATGTCTGATTTCATAGATCTCATTTCTCAGTGTTTTCAAGGTCCAGAAATTTATGCTAAGAGCATTTCATTTCTTCTATAAGATATGTTGAGACAGTTTTCAGTTATTTATTTAGATAAAAAGAAATACACTTGCGTAGGGGACAAATCGGGTTTTCGTTATTTCACATCTTCAGTTTTCTGAAAAAATAATTCTAAATTCAACGGAACTGAATCTTCATCTCTTGTGAATGAGCTGAGGCTGCCATTTGTAAATCATATTGTATACTCAGTCCCCTTTACTTTGATTCCTCCATAACTTGCTTATAATTAAGATATTCAAAATCAAATCACTTAATAGAACAAGTATAACAACAATCGATAAAGACTTATGAATAAAATACGTCGTCTTACATTGTACACCAAATAAAAAAACGAGAAATATTTGCCGAAAATGGATCATAACCATTAACCAATTAAATTCTAAATTAAAACGAAAATTTAAAAAAATAGATCCGTAACATAATCATAAGAACGACGGACATACGAAGGAGAATAAAAAAAAATTAGATCCACAACGTAACTCAATTATTTTTCTTAGGGAAAAGGCCATTCGCGTTTCAAGGTCCAGTAACGAAGGCAATTTACTCCCAGGAGTGTCCACAGGTGTGTCTATTTATGTGTGTTTCTTAATGTCACAGTTTTTACGGAGCTCTGTTCAATAACGCGTGATAAAAACATGACGTATAGCTCATAGGCAGTTCGAAGTTATCAGTTACCAGCCAATGACGCTCAGGGCTCATTTCCTATTTCTTGCCGAGGCAGAGAAGGGTAACTGCTCACTTGAGGCTGAGGATATTGTGGATTTACCGCTGCACCTCCTCTCTTAGGACAGAGAGAGAGAGAGAGAGAGAGAGAGGGAGAGTTGGGGGGGTTGGTTGGGGAGGGTTACTACAAGACAGTCGATCCTAGTAAGGACGTTACCTTATAAATCGTTAGTTTCCAGCGGGTTTTTTTTTTTTTTTTCTTTTTTTTTACTGGTTGGGGAATATCCTTAACAGCACCAGGGCCGAAAATCGAAGGCAAAAGAAACGGGAGGAAAGGAGGGAGGGCGGAGGTGAGCCACGAGTCATACAACTGACTTACTTCCTAAAGCGGGGAAGGTTACTTTGCGAGTCGATGAAAAACAGAAGCAGGCGGAGAATTCGGAAATTTATGAGTAGAGGATGGCAAACATTTAGCGATTATCATAAATGCTACTATTAGGATCTTCTCTGGATCCTGGAAACTGTACCTGAAATTTACCTCGGCATACGTTTTCTGTTTCCAGTCAGTATTGCGTGTACAGAGAGTATGACCCCACTTTGACTAGCAGGGTGAAGTAATAACTTCGCTTCGCAACAAAACCATTATCAATGACCTCTCCCTTTCACTTTAGCAACCCCGGTACAGTTCTTTCTCTTCGTCATCAACAGCCAATGACAGGAAAAACTTTCTTAGAAAGATCTAATTCTAAACCCTATGCTTGAAGTCTAAAACCTGTTCCTCTTGTCAGGAAACTCTTGAACCTTCCTCTTTTTTTTTTTTTTTTTTTCTTTTCATTGTGCTGAGGCTGATTAGAAGTGTGATGTCCAGTTCGAGGGTCTGCTTATCAAGACCTCTGGCTTCGTTACTCAAAATTCATTTTACCGGTTTTTGGTGGATGTTCTTTCGTTGCTTCTCAGTGGCTTGCCCTCACTGCCCTGTTGCTGGACTTGCCAATCTATGGAATTAAGTATTACTGAATAGCCTGAACGCAGAGACATACTCGCACATGAACAAATAAATAAATAGATAAATGTTGACTCACACATATTTTGAAACTTAATCCAACGGGTGTAGATCCAACAACATCATGCGCGCGCACTACACTCACATACCGTGGTATATATATATATATTATATATTAGATATAATATATAATATAATATATTATAGATATATTATTATATATATAATATATATATATAAATATATATATAAATATATTTTATATTACTAGGTATACTTACTTCAATTATATATATTATATATATAAATAGTAGGATTATAATATATTATAGTATTATTCTCAGCCTCGGCCATAACTAAGAATTTAATATATTATTTCCATAATTATATATATTTATATTAAGTAAATAATTAGCTCTGAATATATATTTATATATTGTATGACCTAATATAATACAAAGGGTATATATATATATATAATATACAATTATATAGGTTATATATATATTAATTATATACATTATATATTACAAATATATTATCGCTAGTGTGTATAATAATATATACAGGCAGCTTATATATATTTATATTATATTATACATATATATTTTGCATAATGATTATTCTTTATATAGAGTTATCGTATACATTCCTTTATTTTCATATAATGGCATTCAATACATTTATATGTATATATGCATCATATACATATTTCTATGTATACATATTTAAAAATATATAAGTATATGCATAAATATACTACATATATATATATATATATATATATATATATAATATATATATATATATATATATATATGGGTGTGTGCATCTGTTAGAATATGTATGAGTCGACGCTAAGCTCAGAGCCCTGAGGTAAACGCACATATTTTCTCTTTGCAAGTTCATTACTACTTCGTTCTTTGTACACCAAAAATATTAGATTGTGATAATTCTAGAGTTAATTTAGAGCATCAGACTTAATGCTTTTAATCACTTTCATATTATTTACTCATTGCACTTCAAGAAAGAAAATCTCGCCCGTTCGGACCTCACCACGACCTTGGCCACTGAGTCAAGGCCAGAAGGCATGAAACCGAATCCAAGACCGAGTCACCACTCTCTGAAGGCGAAGCCAAGGTCAAGACCGGACGGATACGGCCTCGAAACCTCAAATATTTATACGCATATATATATATATATATATATATATATATATATATATATATATATATATATATATATATATATATATATCGTACCAAAGCAAATGGAGAAATAATCCACAATGATGTAAAATAGTTATGTAGTTATATAAAATTCATATTTCCTGTAGAGTAAAGTAAGGCTTTCGACCATCAGCTGTGAACAACACCACAGCTGATGGTCGAAAGCTTAAATTTACTGTACAACAAATATATATTTCATATAACTTCATAAGGATTTTACATCGTTGTGGATTATATCCCCAAATATAATATAATAATATATATATATATATATATTATATATATATATATATATATATACTATACATATATATATATATATATACATATATATATATATATATATATATATATATATATATATATATATATATTGTAGTACGCATGCAAGCATGCACAGCTCAAGTATATGTAGTACAAAATCAAAAAAGCAACAATTACAGAGGTGCTTCGTTCTGCAGTTCCCTCTATATTTCTCTTCCTCTTTTTTCCTATTTTCCTCTGCCTTGAAAATAAGAAGAAGAAGAAGAAGAAGAAAAAAGGACTCCCATCCATGTACAAACACATCATGTTGGTTGTATCAGCTTTTCCTACTTACAAGAAGCCGCCGCGCAATGTCAGCAAAAAACAAATTTCGTTTCCCTCCGGCATTTTTTCGACCCACTCGCCGGCTTTGTTACGGTGAATTCAGCACCTAAGAGATACGACTGAATGGCCGCCCAACAGTATTGAAATGTGATAACCTCGTAACGCTCACCGGTTTTATAGTTTTTCGACATCCACATAATATCCGGTGATAAGAGGTTGCCGTGCTTCAGTTATTAGAGAGAGAGAGAGAGAGAGAGATTTCTGAAGACAGAGTTATGATGACAAAAATTAAATATAAAACAAAATTGATGGTGACAGAAAAATACCCGTCAATATTCCAATGAATAACTAACTTCAAAAATGAATTTGGTTCATGTTAAATGGTAGGGGGATATACGGAACATTATTACTTCATTAATTCTTCTCATTATTGTCGTCAACACCATTTTTATAATAAGAGCTTCGGTCGCGTTTATTACAGCTATTACAGCTGCTAGTATCATCTTTCATAACAACAGCTGATACCTTTCTGCTACTTTGCAGCACAGCAATAAGAGTTACTGTAATATATTATTATGGCCTCGAAATCTGAAGCGCAACAAGACTTCGACTTGTGGCGGGAGGCGGGAAATTCCAAAGAGCCACCTATGTCACGGCAGAATCTGAACACCTTCAGGAATTAAGAAAAAACTTAGTGAAAGTAATTTAATTTGCTTTGCCTTATTTAAAGGTAAAAAAAAATTAAATTACTTGCATTGAAGCTTCAAAAATTGATTTTTACTGCTTGGATGTCTATCCAGTTACTGATCTTCACCAATCAGGCATATTTTACATAACTGTCATAGATATTATAGTGTTATGTATATATATATATATATGTATATGTATATATATATATATATATATATATATATATATATATATATATATATATATATATAACGAAGAAGGCGGAAGGGTAAGGCCTACGAAGAGTTGGTGCTCGCGACCATGATTTTAACAACTTCGAAAGAACATTGCCAGACCACCAGAGAGCACAGAGGTGCTGGCGAGCACCAGGTTGGGAACCCCAGCTGCAGAGTAAATGTACCAAATGTCAAGTATGTATACATTCGTCTATGATATTTTGATACAATTGTTCCTGGAAGGCTTGAATCCGGAAAATAAATATATAGCTTTGTCTATTCGTATGTCGACAGTCATTTATACTGATATAATTGTAATTTTCCTATGTTAAGCATAGTGAATTTATTATTTTCTTTTTAAAAGGTCAGTTTAAATTTAAAAAAAAACTCTTGAAGATGACGCTAATTGCTCATGTCTTTCCTATTAATCATGATAATTATTATTATTTTGATCTCTCTTGTTCATCAAATTATCAAGAAATTCTTCAGGAAAGTAACCCGCGGTCGTCAAACTTTTATTACCATTTTGGATATAACATACACCTATTCTCAAGGTCATGGCGTCACAAGACTAGCAAAAAAAAAAAAAAAAAAAAAAACGCTTTGAACAACAAGAAATGTAAGTCTCAAACATAACGTTGATAACATTTCATTGAGCCATCTTTTTTAAATCATAACCCCTCAAAGCACTGGTTCATAATTATACGCGATAAAATATCTCAATAGATCAACAGTTCCGCGATCCAGAAAAATTCTATAGCTGAATTGACGCTGTAGTTACCCCATTCAGCAACATCCGCATTTGAAAGCTGATAATAATAGCAAACAAGGATCTGAAACGGTTTTCGAAAAAAGGGGAAAACATCTAGAATTTAGTATGAGAAGGTATACAACGTATTCATGAAAAATACTACGGGATTTTCGCTGAAGATTTTAAAGCTTCTGTTTACTCAATGACTTTTACGACTCGAAAAATCAAATGATTTATGTTCACCAACAATCATAGATACATAGTCAATTATTATTATTATTATTATTATTATTATTATTATTATTATTATTATTACAAAAGCCACAGTAGTATTAAAAGTATTTATGCACAGAGTTAACAAAGATGAGAGACTTCCAGATACTACTCCTTATCCCTTGAGATATGGAGTAGTATTTGAATGTTTCTCCTTATCATGTTTACCCCTGTGCATAAATATTTGTAACACTACTGAGGCTTTTAATTCTCGATATTATACCCTCGTTATCGGGGTTCCTTGGTTCGTTGTTATTTTTATTGATATTATTTAATTACACAGAAATTCATATTCAATGTTAATTAAATTATTAATTGAAAATATCATTTCCCTTGCACATTCATTAACCAATAATCAAAGATATAATTCATTCGTAACTCTTGCCCAATCTGCTTTCCTCCGTTCATAAATAACCTCCGATATTTAGTCCCCTTCACACCCATACCACCTTCAACTAGCCATATAACTCCTCCCACTTCATTCTATAATAGGACTATATCACTTAAATTCAGCCAGCCTTGTGCTGCCACGGGCTCTTGCTCTACAGAAGCCCGTAACACGTGTGACAGGAATGCTGTCTGTTTCAAAGGTTTCAATCATATTTAGTTTGCATTGTACTGACAGATACAAAGATGCAACTGTCAGTACCCAAGAACTAACTGTCTGTCTTCATCAGTTTTGGACTTCCACAAAAACACTGTCATTAGATAGTCATCGTCTCGTCTAACGAAAGTCATATCAATAATGTAAGCACTCTGCTAAGAATAGAATTTTGCCGTGAAAAGAGCAAAGTTTGCATGTTTTAGTAGAGAAGAAATTGCGGAAGTCAAAAGCGCACAATACCATGGCATTAATCATGTCGGTACATAATTTTTCAAAATAAGGAGAGACACAGGGGCGAATTAAATTACTTGTCCTTGCTAACGAAGATAGACGAATTCCTCACATCAGGAAGTCAGTCCACTGACTTCCTGAAAGGTCCATCTCCGCGTAATATTTCGGAAGAGTATCAAAGCTTATTTAAGCATATCTGGGCAAAAGAGATAGTGACAAGAAAAGTACTTTAATGAGTAATGCCTTCAACCTGAAGTGGTTGAAATATAGCCTCATCCCGCTATTTAAAGTTATGTAGAGAAAACCGTAGCTACCATGAACTGACTAGCAACAAATTCATAACAAAATCATACTGAAACTGTGTCCTTCAAGTTTCCCTCCTCTGGAACGTAATATTATAGCAAAACGTATCTGGCCAACTTAATGAGGCTCGTTTTTAATATGATTAGTGAGGAAAATATAGCTCTAAGGACGATAATAAAGCTTTTTCTAAGTAAAATAATTCAGCTGCGAATAATTCTGAATTTCGTAGGTAAATTGCGTTTTGAGCATTGCAGACTATGAATACTGAAGAAGCTATGCGTGGTGTAATGATGCAAGCGAGTAAAAAAACTTCTTTACAGAGACGGCTGAATGACCATCATTACGGTTATTGTGATTTTAAATAAATTGTCAACTTGACAGTTTACAAGAAACAGGCCCATGGAAACATTCACAATAGGTTATGAAAATGGTACTGGAAAAATAAAACATTACGTATGCAAAATATAATAGTAGAATAAACGAGAATGAGAGATCGGCAGAATGTTGAAATTGGCCAACTTTAATGGGATTAATTAGTACGCCATACGGATGATTATTTCTTGCACCAAAAGGTGTCCGATTGTCTGCCGGGCCGAATAGATTCTTTCGTAAACAGGTATCTCTTTCTTTTCGAGGTCAGTACATTTATATAATATAATTAGCATAGTAGAGACTTAACAATTTCGTAAAAATGTGAGTTTAAGCGTTATATTTTCAGAGACAGTTGCTTATTTTTCATGAATATTGGTAGATCATGGAAGCGGACACGCATGAGGCCTGGCTTAATCGTGCTTCCATTGCGTTGATTATGATTATGCATTAATTAATATATGTGTATTTTGGGTGGAGACATGGATAGCTTTTCCCCCACATTCTTTTCAAGCAGATGGAGATACCGGCATCTATACTCTGTTTTTTTTTCATCTGTCCATCCGCCTGTGGTGTTTTTGTATGGTAACACTGCGTCCCGGGCTTTAGATAGTTACGCTAATTGTAAGTTTTAGGTAAATAAAAGGATATCTGGGTGTACATTTGTAAATAAAAAGTGTTTTGATAATTTACTGTATGCGAATTACACCGTTAATATTCGAAATAGGATATTATTATAATCGTTGAATGTAAGCTGAATGTAGCTATCTAAAGCCCGGGACGCAGTGTTACCATACAAAAACACCACAGGCGGATGGACAGATGAAAAAAAAACAGAGTATAGTTGCAAGTTGCCGAACATGAGTGGCTTCAGTTTTTCTACCAGTAATGGCTCTCTTGAGTAAAGTAGTAAGGTGAGATATGCCAGAAAAAATGTCCGCCCATCTCCCGCCCACTATTCCAAAGCTCTCATCTAAGTAGGAACTCTTCTGGTACTCCCAGAAACCCAACTGATATTATGATTTTCCCATCTTAATTATGTTCATGCGAAATAGACAAGCACTTCGAACACCGTGCTATAACATTAATTTTCTTCATCTATTTGTGGATCTCTCTATCTTGCAGCTCTGTTAACACATTTTCTCTCTCTTAAGCGCCCAATAGCTGAAATAGACTCAGTACTTGACTTTAAAGAGTCATCATATAGTGATTTCATTATGATATTCCTATTTACAGTGGCGGCTCGTCAGCAGGCACCGTGGAACTACAGCACCCTCGTGATTTCATATATATATATATATATATATATATATATATATATATATATATATATATATATATATATATATATATATATATATATACTATCTGCAGTATGACCCTCAAATATCAATTCAGGAATGCCGAAGACACATGGATGTTTTTTAAAAGATATATTCATTAAGAAACGTTTCGCACATGACTATGTGCATCATCAGTCTGAAAAATGACAAAATAATAACATTAAAATACTAAAAATACACTGGATTCTTAAATGACAATTAAAAACATTAAAAGACTAAAAAATGCAAAGCAAAGTAAAAACAACTGCTGTTACCAACCTTCAGGTACAAAGAAAGAAGATAGAATGACCAAAGAAAGAACAAGAACCTCCAAAGACGACTATGCCAGATATAGTTGAGCAGAGGAGCAGCCACCGTTTAACGATGGAACAAGTCTTTTAATATATAATGACTCTAAGGTCGTCAGATAATCTGCATCCTTAGAATACCCTATTATGGAAAAATGCTGCTTCTTGACCTCAATTTTACAATTGATAGCATGATTTTTTATATTTTTTATATTTTAGAACGGGACAAAGATTGAGCAGACCAGAACATTCAAATATAAAAAATCATGCTATCAATTGTAAAATTGAGGTCAAGAAGCAGCATTTTTCCATAATAGGGTATTCTAAGGATGCAGATTATCTGACGACCTTAGAGTCATTATATATTAAAAGACTCGTTCCATCGTTAAACGGTGGCTGCTCCTCTGCACAACTATATCTGGCATAGTCGTCTTTGGAGGTTCTTGTTCTTTCTTTGGTCATTCTATCTTCTTTCTTTGTACCTGAAGGTTGGTGTAACAGCAGTTGTTTTTACTTTGCTTTGCTTTTTTTAGTCTTTTAATGTTTTTAATTGTCATTTTAAGAATCCAGTGTATTTTTAGTATTTTAATGTTATTATTTTGTCATTTTTCAGACTGATGATGCACATAGTCATGTGCGAAACGTTTCTTAATGAATATATCTTTTAAAAAACATCCATGTGTCTTCGGCATTCCTGAATTGATATATATATATATATATATATATATATATATATATATATATATATATATATGTGTGTGTGTGTGTGTGTGTGTGTGTGTATATATATATATATATATATATATATATATATATATATATTATATTTTGATATCGTCCAAATGAGTTTAACACAGGTATCCCTCCCAAATAGTAAAAGAGTAAAAACCTAACTTGTAGTATAAAGTCGGCTTACAAGGGAAAAGATGATAAAGAAAATCTTAGCTTCTAAACTTACACAACGGTTCACGAACAAACGTGGAGACACTTGAAGCAACTCAACATTATACCCGATGATCAGTCAGCTTACAGAAAAAAAACACTCAACAGAAACTACATTGTGCGCAATTACAAATGATACGATAAAAATCATGGCAGGTGGAAAATGTGGTATGGTCCTAAGCGCAGCATTTGACATAGTTGACCATAATCTGCTGCTTGAAGACCTGAGAGCAGTCCATTGAAGATGATGTACTCAAATGGTACAAAAGCTGTTTAGAAAACAAAAAAAAATCAGGGAGGTTACAGTGGTTATATCAAATGTGAAATCAGAAAAGGCAGCGTCCTGGGTCCACTGCTATTTGGCATTTACATAACTGAACTGTCTAGAATCCTAAACATGCAGAAGGTTAGTTATAAACTGTATGCTAATGATACTCAGCTCTATTCTCCTCTCGAACCGAGAGATGCCACCAGTAAAATTGATGCAATAATGAAAGATAATAAAAAGTGGATGTCGGCGAAGAAACTAAAACTCAATGAGGACAAAACTGAGTGCATGTTATTTGCATCTGATGGTGTACTACGAAAATATGAACACATCAAAAGAATGACTATTGGTTCGTCATCCATAAACATTGTAGCGGCAGTGAGGGACTTAGGGGTATCATTGATAATAGAATCATATATTGCATGTTGTAAAAATCTGTAACTATCATATTAGAAACGTTGCGTTTATCAGAAAATGTTTAAACAAAGATACTCAGAATACAGTAACTTATAACCAGATACATTCGAGGCTTGACTACTGTAATTTTATATACTACGGTCTTCCTAACTACCAACTGATAAAATTGCAAAGAGTACAAAATAGAGCCCTCGGATTAATAAAATGGTTACGTTACCGTGACAGAATAACCCCGGCACTAATCGAGCTACATTGGTTCCCTGTAAATCAAGAATAGAATACAAAGTACTTCTTACTGTCTTTAAAGCACTAAAATTTGGGAACCAACATATCTAATAAACTACTAAAGTTTCTTTAGTCCTGAAATGAATACTGTGATCAGACATGCAAGTGAAGCACATGCTATTTGAATCTAGAACAAATTGCAGTTCAGGTGAGAGACCATTTGAACATTGCCCACCAAGACTATACAACAATACTGCGTGAAGTAAAGATCATACAAGAAGAAAGCAAATTTAAAAAAGAACTAAAGACCCTCCAGTTCTGTAGGAGTTGCGATACTGATCAGAAAATACTGAAAGACAATTATGAAATATAAGAAGCAACTTCAGAAAATTCATAGGGGCCCGCCAGAGAGGGAGTCATCCCTGTTGAGGGCTGTACTACATAAAACCAAACTAATGAATTTTTTTTTTTTTTATCTTATTGCTCAATGTGTTAGAGACAGGTAACACTCGATTTTTTTTTTTTTTTTTTTTTTCAGAATAAGCCTAGATTAATTCATGCTGGTAATTCTGTCTATAGCTAAATTATTGCAGTATATGTCTGTCAGTATCTACTGCTATGACTGTGTTTTATTTTTTAGTCGATCTGTGTTCTTATTCATTTTCTGTTTAATTGAGGCGCTTATATTTTAAGGGTATTACACATAAGCAAACTTGATTACGATTACTTTTGGTTATATGTGATTTTGTGTTGTTAATACACATGGTGGAAACTACTTTATATTTAGACATATAATCTACAGTTAAGTGTGACGTGTAGGATATGTGAGTTTGCAATAGTCAAGCATAAAAGCGAAAGAGGTTAAATTTTCTATTAGTGGGACGCGTCTCGTTTTCTATGACATTAGTTTCATATCCGTGCTACCTATGCCATGTTTACGTGTACGTTCCCACAACAAAGAAGTTCTCTGCCACGTTTAGGTATTTAATTATCTCCAGTGGTGTACCATAGAGGCATATTAACCTGGCAGCATTTTATATCGGACCTTCTGAACTAATAGGCATGGTAGGCTAAACAAAATCTCTTAATACCTGCTAGGTTATAGACTATAAAGATCATACAATCTTGATAAATGTATTGATTTTTTCTTTCTTTAAGGGATTTTAGTTTTTCATCGAAAAATAGACTAGCAACTACCTAGTGACTAACCAAATAAAGTTTAACTGCATTATTTTGAAACAGTAGGTAATGGACATTGGTACGGCAGCCGTATTCCTGATTGCGATAGATATTGGTACGGCTGTGAATTGCTGAGAAGGCCAATAGACGTCTACGAAGAGTCAAACTTCCAGAAATTGTATATCCGTAGGTCACAGACAATCGAATCGGCCCTGAAAAGAGGTCCGAAGAGGAGATTCGAAGAAGATTATTTTGAAGCTTAGTAAGGTAGTGCAGCAGTCAGTATTGCGTCCAATATGGGAAACATGCTGTTAATATAGACCTGATTTGGATGATTACTTACGATTAATTAGGCCGTTTACCAGAGGATCGACTTTGGTAGTTTTCCTTACTACCATGAATACAGCAGAGCACGATTTCTGTGTGCTTCAGTCTTTGAATCTCCTCTTCGGAGCTCTTTTCAGGGGCGATTCGATCGTTCGTGACCTACGGATATACAATTTCTGGAAGTTTGATTCTTCGTAGACGTCTATTGCTTTTTTTCAACTCGTTGAAACCTGAAAACGTGTTTTTCGGCGAAAACTGGTGTGTTATTACATGGTTCAGAAGAGATTCAAAGATGTGAAGTACACAGATAGATTAGTTTAGTTTTATTTTCCATGTATATAGTCAAAATCTAAGTATGTTTAAGTATAATTGTGATTTTTTTATATTTTCACTTACTGTCAAAATGTTTTGGTGCTTTGGTGATGACAGTATAGTGCTTCACTTTGACATTTTGAATTGAACATGTTCAGCGAAACAATTCAGTTCGACTATTATGACTACCGTCGCTGATCTTCTAGTGCCGTACCTATAGCTCTTAGCAACAGTGCACGGCAACTGCTGCATGATCAGCAAACTACCGTACCTACAGCAAGTCAGTAGCCCAATACGGCCCCACTGACAGAATCTGACGTACCCCACTACACTATGTTATTAAAATGTACGCCAGGAAGTCTGAAATTGAGGCATGCGCAATTCACTGCCGTACCAATATCTATCGCAGTCAGGGATACGGCTGCCGTACCAATATCTATCGCAGTCAGGGATACGGCTGCCGTACCAATATCTATCGCATCAGGGATACGGCTGCCGTACCAATATTCTGTGCCATATTTTTTTTAACAAAAGTTTGGGAATGAATAACGGCTATGACTGTTTTATGTTGAAGCGTATTCTTTGTTTAAATTATTTGCAGCAAATTCAAGTAAAACCCTTGACGTACATAGCTATTGTATCATCCCATCCAGAGTCAAAGTATATAGGGTCTGCTCAACGTCTTCGCTCAACTCGGCAGTAGGGGCGGAGCTAATACTGTGACGTCACAAGAGTAACTACTCCTGCTTATCCATTGAATTACTTGAGGAACCTGTAGTTTTTATACATTTAATCCATACCGCATTGTGTTTTTGATAAAATCGGTAAAGAGATCACCTGCTCGATGTTTTTTAATACCCATTCTCTCATTTAGTCACCAAGCCTTGTTTTATTTCACATAAAATATACCAGTTTCAACTCACATAGTTAATCCTTACTTATTTATTTGCTTACCTATATACTGGTTTACTGTATTCTCTTCAAAGTCCATTTTTTATAACATGACAACTTGCTCTCTCTCTCTCTCTCTCTCTCTCTCTCTCTCTCTCTCTCTCAGGTAGTGATATTATCAAGATTATAAATAATTGTTAAGAAATGTATTTAGTTCTGTCACTGTGTTCATACCTCACTTTGAAAAGTAACTTTTTTATTTAAGCTAAAGGTTAGAGTGATGGATTAATTATATTTTCCAAATCTTATTATGAATACTAATTGTTATACAATAAATGCATAAAAATGTGGATACAGACAGTGTAAGAAATGGCAGTTGCATTTGCACGACTTGACCACAAAAAAGAAAACAATATCAAGAATATAAGAATTACATCATATACGATATAAGGTATCAAAGGAATTGATGATGAAGACGATGATACAGAGAACACATTTCCAGCAAATTTCTCATTTTGCACTTCATATCACATAAATATACATCCGGACACATACGTTTACATATAACACAAACTGTATACATAAAGGTAATAATTATACATGCCTCAAACGTTTATAGTATTTTCGGGAAAAAGTACAAAAAGGTATTCGTCAGTCTGGCTGGATGTAACTGATGACGTTTCACAAGGGGCGGGGCTAGATTTCAGATCTCCCACGAACGCTTAATTTTTATCATTTTTGCATGAGTAGATCATTTTTTCTGCTCGCGTTTATGGGTTTGAAAGTAATTGTAATTGTAATGTGTCATATACCAATTGAAAGGGTATTCTTTGTACTTTTACGTGGCAAATTTATGTAAGAAAAATGTGGTAAATAGATACATAAAATTTAAAAATGTATGGTCCGTCTTTGACCTAGAATTCCTCGAAAATTTCTGAAACTACCTATCGATTTTATTTATGCATTATATTGTAAATTTTATCAGCTTTCTAACCCATTTTTCAGTTTCTTTCTATCATCATCCCTTAGTCAGATACGCTACGAAACGTGAATGTGTGTAGGTTGACGGATGAAGTAATTGCACATTTTTGTGTGTAAATAATTTTTTCTGTTCGCGCTTGTGGGTTTGAAAGTAATCGTAATTGTAATGTGTCATATATCATTTGAAAGGGCATTCCTTGTACTTTAACGCAGTATACGGCAACTTGTAATAAGATGAAAATGTGTATAAAAAAAACGCCATCGTAAAAATAGTTATATAAAAATGTTATCGTAAATATAGTTCCATAAAGATACGGTCCTTTTGTAACTGATGACGTTTCACAAGGGGCGGGGATAGGTTTTAGTACCGCCTCGTGAGTAGACCCGATTTCCATCCATAGGTAGGTTTACACCACGGTCCAGATCTAGACCGTGGTTTACACCTACGCACTTTTGAGTTGCGGGTTGTTACGGCGTGGGACCGCACGAAAGCGCGCCACGTCGCTGGCTGTGGATTGGCGCGGACCATTAAAATCACACGGCACCGCCAGGATTTTAAAACTTTTCAAATTTCTGAGCGGCGTCTGGCGGTGTGATGAAGTCACACGAAACCCGTAAGCGGTGCCGCACCACACCGCACCCCGTGCGGGTTCGTACCTCCCGTGCGGGAGTGTTACAGCGCCGTGCGGTGCCCTTACAGCGCCTTCATACACGATTAATAAATGGCGTGCACATGTTGCGGGGCGTGCGTTCGGCGTGTTACGGCGTCTCCCAAAGGGGCAGGACAGACTACGGGGCATCATTCGCGCTCTGACAGCCTGTCGACAATGTATAAATAAATAGAATTTTATTTTTTTAATAATAAATGATTTTTTAGTTATTTTCTTAATATTGAATGATTTTGTATTTCATATCATTCATAATGTTTCTTTTTTGTAATAAATATGTTGAAATACTGACTTGCATTTACATTTTCCTTATTGATGCTTAATTTATGTCATGACAATATATACGATGATATGATTGGGTGAAAATGAAATTGAAAAATGAAAAAGCATGGCCATAAAAAATAAAAACATGAAATATGATATATGGAATATGAAATAAATAGAACTCGGAAAATAACTTGATTTGTTTGTATGGTGCTTTTACGTTGCATGGAACCAGTGGTTATTCAGCAACGGGACCAACGGCTTTACGTGACTTCCGAACCACGTCGAGAGTGAACGTCTGTCACCAGAAATACACATCTCTCACTCCTCAATGGAATGGCCGAGAATCGAACCCGCAACCACCGAGGTGGGACGCAAACACACACCATACCAACCACGCCACTGAGGTGCTGAAAATAACTTGAACTATAAAATGAAATGTAACATGAAATAAATATGGCCATCAAATGATATAATAACATACAAGGTAAAGAACAATAATATAATATTGAGAACATGATCAAATGAACATGAACACATACAAAAATCAGTAACAGACTACAGACATATTGACCTCAGTTGATAATATATGATATTTGCAGTTGAAAATGTTGATATAAACCAAGTCCCAATTTCATTTTCTTACATTCTATGCTTTTCATGTTCATTTTCTTACATTCTGTGCTTTTCTTGCTTTTTTACTTACATTGTATGCTTATCATGTTCATTTTCTTACATTCTTTGCTTTTCGTGTTCATTTTCTTACTTTCCATGCTTTTCATGTTCATTTTCTTACATTCTATGCTTTTCATGTTAATTTTCTTACTTTCTATGTTTTTCATGTTCATTTTCTTACATTCTAAGCTTTTCATGATTGTTTAGTATAAGTATTTTTGTTATGTCCATCATTTGCTTCTCATTTGTCTCATTATTATGAATTATGTTCTTATTACTTTCAGTTAATTATTATCCATCATTTTTTATATGTACCAATCATCATTCCAATATTCTTTATTATATTAATATTGTTATTAGTTTTTAGGACAATACAAAAGTATGGGAGTATAAAACAATGAAAAATACATCATGGTCTTTATTTACAATTATATAAATTGGTTGGGTTATGTTTTATTACAGAGTTCTTTGAGTCCTACCGTCACCAGTAGCTGGTCGTCTTTGAGGAAACACCATTCGCTCTTGCCATTCCACTGCGCCTGCATCCGATGAGTAGTTCTGGGCCAGGTAATCTCTGACGGCCTTCGCTCGACATGTAATTCGGCCCCTTCTTGCCATGAGTCGTTCCATGAGGTTCAGCGTCAGCCTTTCGACCATCTCCTCGAACAATTCAGGGTAGATGAGTAGAAAGTTCTTGTGTCCTTTGCAGTCCTCCTTATTCAGTTCTTGTAGTAGCTGGTCGTAGTAGTCTCCATGTAATTGTTGCCGTGTCAGCCACTCCCGAGCCCAAATCCGCCCTGTCCTGCCGTCCTTTCTGCTTAATTGTGCAGGTGGCTGTGGCACTGTAGTATGTCTTCTCAACCCGCCAATGACCTGGACTGCACAGAGACACAGGACAGCTACCAAAAATATCAGGGTCTCCTGGGTTGAGAGGCTGTTGAGGTCCATATTGCATGCTGGGTGGGCGTGGAATGAAGGGTGTGCTTGGCAGGCCTCTTTATATACCCAAGGTTCATATCTGGCACGGTGTGGCACAGTGACAGCTACCAAAAATATCTGGGTCTCCTGGGGTGAGAGGCTGTTGAGGTCCACATTGCATGCTGGTTGGGCGTGGAATGAAGGATGTGCTTGGCAGGCCTCTTTATATACCAAAGGTTCATATCCGGCACGGTGTGGCATGGTACATGTCCAACAATCATGCACCATTCCATGTCGTGTCTCATGCAGATGTGCGCGCACTCCGCAACAACACCGCAAGCCATCCACAACACACCGCTACACGGAGTAACAAAGCCGCAAGAGCGCATGCCCTGGCATAGCAATAACCACCATAAAACCACACCAATGCCGTAACACTCTGCTAGACACCGCAACAACACGCCGTAACACACCTCACTGGTCCGTGCCACGCCACCCAATTACGGTCATTCTTTCTCCCCATCACGTCAATTTTTGTGCGGTTTCTTACGGTCCCACCCCGTAACATCCTGCAACACAAAAGTGCGTAGGTGTAGCCCTACCTATACCATTTGGTGGAACTCGTGACGTCACTGCATAGTTACTCAGCTTAGCTTAGTGTAACTTCGAGTGCTGGGAATAGCTACTCTTTTCCCGCTTGCTACGCAATTATGCTTGGTGTTTCGGTTGTTATCAACCCTAGTTAATACTACTATTGTGCGATGATGATGATGTGTTGCTTCTACTCCAAGGGATTCCCAAAGTTTTCACCTTCGATTGCAGTCATTCTCTAGGCTAATATCCTGGTTGTGCCTGAAACTGTAAGGCGGGCCACTCACAGCAAGACCACCGAGATAGATCTCGGTGGTCTTGCTCACAGTCGATCTGGTCGTATGATGAGAACTGAGTGGGAGAAGACTCAAAAAAATGATTGCAAACTCATGCTGCTAACTTACTGCCCGGACTGAACAAAGTTGTCAGTCTTAAGTTGGCAACCACACAGTTAGGACGTGTTGAAGGGAATATCTGATAATGAACCATAAATGCTCATACTGTGCCGTTGCAGCCAGTATAACAATGAAAAAAAAAACACGAAAAAGAATATTGGGTCAATGATTGGTTGTTGAAGAGAGAAAACTCGCATTTACTGCTTTTAAAGGAAATACAGGTAGCCCCCAGGGATTGCTATGATAAACGTAAGGGTGGACAAGGCAACATTCAATTTTGCAGGAAGATTATAACGGTCGTGCAAAAGGACACATGCATGACAAAATCCACAGCCCCCTATTAAAGGCCAAGTACCACATTATGCTACTTAGCGACCGACTGTTGTTATCAAGATATAAAATTGAGTGTGGCCATATCGCCCAAAGCTTGGAAGAGTCATGCTGGAGACATGTTAAGCTATTTGGATAACACTCTGCAAAGACTACATAATAAAGATAAAACTCATGTATACATATTTGTATCTTTGATAAAAAATAAACTAGCTTTTAGAAACTCAAAATAATTGACTCTTCTACATATACACCAAACAGTTTGTAGTGTACAAAATTAGTGTAGGAAATGAAAAAAGTGAAAAGGTAATAAATCTTTGTGTAACCGCTCATTACGCTACTCTATTTCACAATCAGCACCAAGTACCATTTAGGAGCTTTTTAGCAATGTCGTTGAGAAATATCTTCATTTTATTTTCTTGTTTTTCTTTTACTTTGGAATATAACTGATTAAACGTCCTGAACAAGGCACCATTTTTTTGTTTTGTTCTGTTTTCAGAGATTTCCTTACCTATTGTATAATATACATTACTATTACACACACACACACACACACACACACACACATATATATATATATATATATATATATATATATATATATATATATATCTATATATATATATATATATATAATATATTACGTAATTTGGTACTTTGAAACCTTGTCGTTACTCCAGGATCTAGAAATGCTACGTCCTTCAATCTCCAACATCATGTGGTGAATGAAAGTTTTATGTAATTTAATTTTGTTTATACTCATAAGGTAAACTGCAATTATATAAAATTTTACAAAATTCAGTATGTAAAGAAATTAGAAAAAATATGTATATAGCCTATACATATCATGTCTAAGGGACGAAACGTTTTATGCACCACTTGCTGATTTCTTAGATGCCTCTACTTTCCTTATTTCTTTCCGATATGAAAGTCTTATATTTATTATTTATCTTCTTGTTCACCATTTCTTTCGTTGCATCAGGAAACCTTTTCTTTAGTTTCTCAAATATCGATTGATAAGCTGCATTTCTTGTGTGTTTGTCAAAATATTCTTTACTTTTTATATTCCACAGACATTGCTACTACTTGTAAATCTCGAAGAACCCCGTCCAGAACTCTTTATCTATCGAAAGTCTGGCACGTTGAACGATATCCTCTTCTGAGCCGTTTCTTGGTAGATGAACCCCCTAGTTCATCAAGCCTCGTCGAAGGCACCACTCACGGTCAAACTATCAGTCCCGTATTTGACTGTCATGTCGGACCGTGGGTTGCTCATTGAAACCTCAACTGTCAGATTTGTCGATCCCGCTTGACTGCTGGGCTTGATCAGATCTGACTTGGCTATAAAACACCCCCACTCACATTCAAACTTGTTTAAACCCCGCCCATTTCGATCAGGCATGACAAATCCCATCTAATGTGACTGGCCGGCCTACAGCTCGTATCCCATACAGTGTCAAGAAGTGAGTTATTTTCTATATTTTGACAACCCGATTCTAAAGACTGGTAAAATTTTATTTTTCTGGTAGAGTATGCAGTGACTAATGAGTTTGATTTTGTTTTTCCCCATGATACAAAACATGAGAGAACTAATGAGTTCTTCTTTTATAAGCTACCTACCTAGTCACATGTTATACGAGGACAGTCTAGGAATCCCCATGCCGGGTAGGACAAGATGTCCTAAGAAGTTAATATAAGAATTTTGAGTACTAGTAATAGATATCCCTGTTACCTATTCACCAATTTTCATTCTTTCCAATTGTCCCCGCAACTCCTGCCCCACCATTAGCTACTGTCAGAATTAGGAACATTGAAAATATTCTCAAGTTTAATCTGTCGTCATTACTAGCTAAGCGATTATTCCTTCAGTAGTGAAAACCTATGTGATTAAGATATTCCCTCCCTCATATCTGAACCTGTGTACTCTTAATTAGTAATATAGAAAGAATATATTTCAAATTGAACATTTGATTTACTAAGGACCACCGTAGGCTATGCTTTTGTTGATTAATTCAGTATGTCATTGGAATAGTGTGAAACGCATTTGTTCCTACACGATATACAAACCCTTGGTCCTTAAAACCCCGTACACACTATGCATCATGATGCTCGCAGTGTTAGATGGATGCGTTGAAAAAAGACTTTTTCAACACGAAGCTGCATCACCAACGTGTTGATAAGGTAGAGGCATTTCATTACGCAGCTCAGTGATGCACCAACATTCAAAGGGGGAGGATGTCCACTCACCACCACCCGCCATTTTATTGAATTACTGAAGGAACATCAAATGCAAGCATTACAAGATGAGAAACATCAGTTGTGCAAGCTTGGAAACTATAAAATCAGAGTTATCGAGTTTTGTAAACTGTACATTGCAGAATGAAGACATTACTAAAAAGCTGCACACCCTGAAGACACAATTCTACAGGGAAATGTCTGCAATCAAAGCATCACAGAAGTCTGGAGCTGGCACGGAAGATCTCTACACTCCAAAGTTATGGTGTTTTGATGAGCAGCGTTTCCTGTAATAAAAAAAATATTTTTGTACTTTGTACCTATATTTGAACCTTTTACTTTCAAATAATCCTCCCTGAGGATATTATAGATTGCTTCACAGGTTTCGGGAATGATTAGACTGAGGCTCTGTTTTGAAATCCTGGTTGAATATTGGAGGCTTGCATACGATCCTCCAGCTGCAAAAACGAGCTCTTGGTGATATGCTGTCTCGAAAGCTGGTGTCCTGCTTACAAATATATGGTTCAATTTTTTTCCAACAATTTATAAAATGCAAGGATTGGCATTCTTGTGTAATTTTCAAAGTCTGTTGGATTTACGACTTGTAGCTCTAAAAATATTTCAATGAAGCTTCCCTTCAGAGGTCGCCGAGAAAGCCATTGCTTACACCACAAGGTTCTACGTTTCTTCCTCAAAAGTTTCTTTTTTGCAGCACACAGAGCAACTACACCCCACAGTAGTCTCCTGGCAAAGTACTACACCATCGGCAGACATCCTGCCGTTGAAAGCTGAACTGCGAGAACAAGTGAGCAGTGTTGCAGTACAGTTTGGCCGCTATTAATTTTTTTCAACACCACTACTGTATCACGTAGCTGATACATGATGGCATAGTGTGTACCATGCTTAACATAAAGGAATTACTTTCAGCATAGGCTGGAATACGGCCATTAAATTTTTTAACAAGGTGGTTAGGCTGTAACTAACGTCTGGTAGGTGGGTATAGGCACGCCTGCCCAGATGTAAACACCACTTTGCTTTCGGCCATCTTCCAATGAAGACGTATGTTTGTGAGATCTTGCTGACTAGATCTTAATTACGATTTTCTGTTGGGATCTTTAATTTGTTATTTTGAATGAATATGCATATACTGTGTATGATATTAATTGACTTTAATAATTAATTTACAAACCCATTTTTTGTGATAGCCTTGCTAGCCACCTTTCTGCTTTGTGTTAACGTTAGGATGATATATGTATTCATCCGAGATTTACGCTTATGCTTGGAAATTACCGAGGTTAACTTTGGAGGTTTGTCCTTTGTTTCTTCAGATAATTCCTCTTCTCCTTCACCCTTTCGCTGGCTATCGGACAAAGATGGAAGAGGGGGCATGTGGTGTCGGTGTTTAAGGGATCTCCTTTCATTTTGGAGGGTGGAGGGGGGCGGCCTTAGATGCGAGAGGAGTATCCTTACCTATTGCTTTAAATCATATTTCCTCTTTTTTAGAGGCTAACAGTGGTGATAGTTGATTACAGCAGTAGATGGTTGGATATCTCTTCATGTTGGTAATCCTAACCTTGGAATTGTACCTGTGACTCGTAGCATGCTGTGAGATTGGTCCTTGAGTGTGTGTACTGTTCCCTGGCTGGAAATCCTATTTATTTACTGCTGCTATCCTGGAGTTTCGTCATTGGACAAAGCCTTCGCCACTGCCCTGTGATTATTAACTCTATTCCTGCTGGTAAATGTACCTCACCTTGTAGAAGTCTTGCAGAATTTGGAAAAGTTGAAGAGGAAGATAGCTCGTCAAGTGACGTCATCTTCCTCTTCGGTATCATCATATTTTTCATCAGCCTCCACCCCTTCGACTTCTAAAGCTCCCTGCCATAGAAGGAGAAGGTAGCCTCCTCCCCACTAAGAAGTCTTGTCACGGGACTTCTAAGGGTCTGCCTCCTCGAACTGAGGAGGCATTTAAGGTAGAAGCGCAAACTTTGGTTCCCACTTCTGTTGCTAGTCCTAGAGGTACTACCCCTAAGACTAGTTCCATATCTGGTGCTCATTCGCAAGTTCCCCGGATGCACGTAAATCTTCAGATTCACGTGCATCCAGAGTCGGTAACGCTGAGTCCTCACCGTCACGACTCGGGCACGGAGTGGAAGAAAGGAGCGAGTCCTCAGGTGACTCACGCCTTGCCGGTGGTCGCTCTCACGGTGATTGCTCGGTTCCCAGGGTTGACATGACAGTCCTGCAGGACCGTGTACACAGAGACCAGTAAGGGCTCCCCCATTTGGTCCTCTTGAGAGGGGTGTGGGACTTGGACGCGTCAGGCGATGGTCACGTTCGCATGACCAACTGGACTTGTTGGCGATGAACGTTTTGCCTCCTCAGGAAAGCATTTTCTCCAGACGATAACTTTCTTAGACTCACGTCGTGGCCATCACCACAGGTTGATGGCCTCCTATGACTCACTTCTTCTGCTAGTTCTACTAGCAAGGCGAACGAGGGCATCCAGTCTTCTTCGCCTATTCCCTCTACTTCCTGTGGCTGCGCTGGGAGGGGCGAGGTAAATAGGAGGGATCCTGCAGAGTGCTCTCCATAGGATCAGTGTTGGGGGACTATGTTCCAGGAGGGATCTTAGGGTCCTACCCAACATACATCAACATCGTTGGGGAAGGATCTTATGTCAAAACTGGAGAGTATGTCTCCATGGCTTTTTCTGTCCTTTGGACGGATTTCAATTCACAGTCCCCTATGGGTTCTTGTGTTTTGGGAGCCTCAAGTGTACATTCTGTTGAATTGTACTCTCATTCCAGTCTTAAATGCTTGCATTTAGGACTGGTTTTTATGCCCATTCCTCCTCGATTTCTACGGGAGTCGAGGAGGGGCCCGACCCTGATGATCCTATGACAAAGTTCGGAGTCTCGCCGAGCACTTAAATTCTTGGGAATTTCTAGGACTCAACAAGTGTTTTGGTCTTCTACAATCTGTAAACACACTGGCGAGATGAGCCTTTACTAGAACAGATGAGTCCACTCCTTAGTCTAGTTTGGAGTTGTGTAGAGCTTGGAACTGCATGCAACACCTGGGTGAATGGTCAAGTACCATCCTCGTTTATTAGACCTTGGGGTCCAAATATGTAGGACAGCAGACACAGAATATCTTCTTATTCTTCTTCTCAGAGCTTTGGCCTCGAAGGAGAACAGTTATTGGGAAGAAGTGATAGTTCTTCGTTGACAATTACCACTCAGATTATATAGTGGTGATCTGCTTGGCTATAACAAAAGAACTCTCTGCTCTTGATCAGTGCGTTCCTTGCCATGACATAGCACCTTCCCTTCCGGTGTTGCAGCAAGTTTTCACGGGGTCATTGCCTTTCGTCTTGCGCGTCTCCCTCCTCCTGCCCCAGCAACGGAGACCGACGACGAGAACGATGTGTAGGCTCCTCTAAGGCACCTTCTTCATTAAAATTAACGGTAGGATCAGCAGCCAAACAGCCCGAAACACCAACTAACCTGTCTGGGCTGGGTCCACCCATCGGCTCCCGAGACAAACCCACTATAACACTAGGAACATCACTATGTTCTCCTGCAACAGATGATTCATCAACATGTCCATGAATGGTCATAGGCGTGGCAGACTTACGAACGTGAGTTGGAGAGGAATCCCGAACACTCGAGATCGAAGGAGAATCCTCGAGAATCAAACTCTTAGAAGCATCAGCGAGAGGGGAAGGCAAACACTCCTGCTGCAGCAACTACGCACTCACCACCTTGGACCTATTGACAGGTGACTTGAGATCCTTACACTGACAAATAGGCCTTGGAGAAGAAGGAGCACTTGTATCATATGCATGGACAGGGGAGGTTGCAACACGCTCATGATTCGATGCAGAGGACGAAGCAGCCGCTGCAGATTACACAAGGGAAGATACACAAACACTCCAAAACACCAACACTCTCGAGAACACATCCGCGTAGTTCCTCCCTCGTAGGAGAAGAAAGAGCAAAGTCCTTAGTCTTTCAACGCTTGATACACCGACGTGGTGTAGAGGGGGAAGAGGGAGAGGAAGACAGTACTGGTTCCTTAAGCGATCTCTTCGCAGGAGGCGGGGACGAAGCAACGCGTTTCCTTCCAATCCTCCCAACCGACAAGGCAGGCAACTTAACATCCAAAACAGAGTCTAACCTCTTAAGCACTGCCTAGCATATAACCTCAGACTGATCTGCAAGAGAAGGCTCCGATGACATGGAAGGGAGATGTAGCAAACTGGGCAGCAGAGATGACGTCACGACTGAGAGAGGCAGTGCTCAGGTAATGACTGGGAGTGACGTCATCGATGGGAGTGATTTCACAAGTGGTGATGATGTCACGGCTTCCCCTCAGTGTGAAGGGGAATCAGACACCACTGGCAGAGGAATACGCAATGACGGATCCCGTGACGTCATCAACGGGGCTGACGCCACAGCTTCCCTCCGACTCGAAGAAGCAGCAACTGTCACTGGCGGAGCAATACAAGATGGCTGACCTCGGCTACCCACGAAGATGAGGCCAGGGGGAGGGGGGATGGCCTGGCCAGCCTGAGGGGGGTGTTAGCAAGCCTGCAAAAAGCGTGCAAGCAACCCCTCCAAGGACGGGGTACCCCCTAGCCCGAGCGTCTTCCAATCGTCGCCATCTTAGACACCTCCGACTCTGGAAGAAATGAGAATGATGAAAAAGCCTCCCCCTTCCCAGGAATCAAATTAATTCCCGAAGAAGAAGGGCCGACATTACAAACATCAGCCTGGTGGCCTCCCGATACTTCCAGCACCGATGTTCTCTCTTGCTATAAAACAACTTCTACTGCTCTTTAGGCCATGCCCAGCATTCCGTGCAAGGATTCGTTAATAGTACAAAAATTACAACGGCACCTACTGCCCGTGATGTGGGGGTCAATCGCTGCGGAAGCCAAAAAACGAGAACACGGAAAACCTGGAATTCCGGGGCACACATGTTGACGAGGCCAAGAAGGAGCAGAAGAAGCCATAATATCAGCCAAACACGCACACGCTAAACAAGCGAAACGGACAATGAACCAGGTAAAGGCCAAGAGAGGGTAACATGACTCTTGCCCAGGTGGCCAAAGAAAAGACTGGTGCCTTGTCATAGGTGAATGGTCTTCGACCATTCTTTACCCGATCTATGCATGTGTTGCCAGATATTACAAGATTCCTCGCTTTCGTCTGTTTTTTTTAACCGGATCCAGCTAGGCGCTAGAAATTATCCTATTGTTAAGACCGAAGGTTTGTTCGCGTATGAACAATCGATTGTTTTGAGGGTAGTCCTTCTTTAATGTTGGTTAAAATAACTGTGCCCTGTATATGATTTAATGTTTCATGACTTATTATTGTTATTTTTTTACCATTTATTTCTTTTATATTTAAAAAGGTGGTGGACTGTTTTTTTGTGTTTACTTGAAGTAACCATTCATTTTCTTTAATATATCGGCATTCCATTTCTTGTGTTGGACATATATTCAATAATTTGTTTTCTAGTTATCTGGTCCAAAAAGATGATCAAAATGCACCAGTGATGGATTAAGAAAATAATTTCTACTCCCCGGATTACGACGGGTTTGGCTTACGACGTTCCGAGGTTAAGGTGCTTCTCAATTATATTCATCAGACATTATTTCCAGGATTACGACGCATGTTCCAGGGTTACGACGCCTACAACGCTGATTGGCAGATGAAAAATGACACCAAAAATGCAAAATAATCAATATTTGAAGGTTTTTTTGATGAAAAATGCTATAAAAATGCAATTTACATAGTTTTCAATGCACCCAAAGCATTGAAAGTAAGGTTTTCTTAGGATTTTTCATGAAGTTCCAGCTTACGACGATTCTCGGCTTACGACACATCTCAAGAATGGAACCCCCGTCGTAACCCGGGGACTGCCTTATTTCTCTTTGGACCTTGCCTTATGTGGGTTATTTGTGTATCAGATTTGTTTCCTTACTCTGTTACATATGGCTCCATTGTTATTTTGTTTGTATCTTTGCATTGATTTTTACTTTAATTTCTATGGGCCCTGCTGGGTGTTTAGGATCATATAATTTATTTGGAACTTGATGTTCCTTTGCCTCATCATTATTTTGACTGAATGAGGGAGATTTAGGGATAAATTTCCAATGGTCATCAACTGTGCCGAATTTTGTCCATCAAGGGGGCCCAGGGGTACTAAAAACTTTATTCATATTTATCATAAAATATTAGAGACAAAAAAAAAAAGAAAAAAAATTCATAATACATTTTGAAGAGATATCATTGGCTTTTCATGAAGTTAAATCTTCCGCCAATGGCACAAGTGAGAAATGACTCCTAAATGTCTGCATCCCTACCCTACCCCAAAAGGGATTGGCATAACATGATTTCTGGGTTTGACTTGTGTCAGCCGGTGAAATGGTCCTGTAGCACGCATTTCTTAGTATAAATAGATTCTAAATATACCAGAGAAAAAGCTAAAATGGAATGCTGAAGTTACTACCTTCAGCTCGAACATCCAAGGGCGTTGGTATAAGCACTAGGGCAAGTGGAGGCCACTATCACAGGACTTCTGCCAATTAGAAGATTCCCCTCAAAGTCCCTCACAAGGGAAGAGCCGTTACAAGGACTACCACTTATACCTTCCGCTCGCTACTACTACCACCCACGCCCACCATCTTCATTCCTGTTAGCGCATTGCTCTCTGCACGTGTCTTTCGTTGCTCCCCTTTGTGTGCTTTTTGTCGACGTTATGTCTGCTTCTGAGCTTCCAGCTTCTTCATCCAAGTTGAGTATTCCATTTTACGTTTTGGTTATTCGTGTGGTTATGATGCATTCCCTTTTTAGCCCTTTTTGGCCCTTAGTTCTCGCGAACCGGGGTGACGCTCTTTCATACACCATCTTGGGTGTATCTTCAGACGCGTGCGTTCTTTCCCTTTGTTTGATTTTGGTTACATTTGCTTACGGGTTAGTTTTTACCGTTTTTTCGTATTCCTGTGCATTTTCATAACTCCTGCCATATCTGGAGTTCTGATTTTATGCCTTTTTATTTATACGACGTAGGCTGTAACGCGCTCCTGACGTCCTCTGTGGTTGTTGATTTATTGTTTATTTCACCCCTACCCTTTGGCTTTCTCCTCAGTCCCTCAGGAGCGTGTTCGTTCCCCTTCGTTCGTATTCTCTATTATATATTGTTATATGTGTATAGTGTATTGGGCTTCCAGTTAGCCTGTCATATGCTACCATTGTAGAGAGGGCGATTCCTCTCTCTCTCGCGATTTTATGCTTGCATGCTTTATTGTTTTTTCGATGTTAGCCAGCTATGCACTCAATTTATGCACATTTATGATTTTCATATCACTGTGAGGTTGGAAGTTTTGCTCTCCTTCCCTGGCTTACCCAACCAGGCCTAGGCTAGGTTTTGGAAGGTAGGCCAGGTGACCCTACCCTATAGGCCCTCAATTATCAACCCCCGCCTGCGCTACGGTGCTCGCTGAGAGGGCGATCCAGGATTGAGAGTCCCTCTCTTGTCATGTTTGTTGGGTTCCTACCATCCACGTTATGACATCCTTGGAGGCCTAACTAGCCTACCTGACTGGATTCGTACCGATCTCGGAGGGTTAAGCTAGGTCCCTGATGGGTATACCCTTTTGTCACCTTATTGTCCCCTGTGCAATTCTTCCAGTGATGCCTCACTATTATATTATTATTAGTATATTATTATTTTATGTTTATTGTGTGGTTTTGTTGTGTATCGCCTTGGTCTTGCCTCCTTCAGGGTGCCAGTTGGCCTACCGCCTCCTGTCCCCTTAAGTAGTAGGCTAGTACAGCTCCCCATAAGGTGGTGATCACTGATTGGTTGCTGTGGCCACGCATTCACGACTTGTCCACTCCCTAGACCTCCCCCCCCCAAGCACCGGTCTGTCTGGCACTGCCTACTAGCTCGCGGTGCAAGTAGTCCTACCGATGAACGATCGCTAGAGTATCCAACCTTCCAATGGGGGGAGGGATAGGTTAGGGGGGAGTGGTTACTTGTGGTTGGTGTAATCTCCCTTTTATGTCTCCGGACTCACATGTCCACTGGTCAGGTGTGGTCTAACATCACACCAGCCAGCAGGCTACGCACCGGATTGTACGTTTTTACTGCTCCACCGCTCAGTTGTCTCTTCTCCCTGTTGTCTCCGCCCCCCACTCATGTGGGGACGGATTTGGGCTCAGAGTTGCGTATCTAGTCACCTTAGAATCGCTTCTCTCCCCCCGGTGTGTTCAGGTTCAGGCCAGGGTCTTACCCTTTCCCCCTGTTCCGCTCGTATCAGCCCGTCTCCGTCGGTATTACTCTATGATAACAGGATTATGAGACTCCGGAGTAGGCAAGCCTTTAAGGGATTACAGCAGATTACACCAGATTTATATGTTATTCATATGTATCGTTAACTCTGTAGATATATCTCCGGACCTGTAGGGTTCCGACGTAGTGTGGTCTACCATCACACTCGCCAGGTAAAAGATACCGGAGTTTATTATACTATAGTCTCCATCGCTCAGTTTCCGTCTTCTTTGCTATCACTGTTTCCCCATTTCGGTGGGGACGGTAAGGGGTTCAGATGTGCGACTACTTTAATTAGTTGCTTTTCTGATTCGGTACGGTCAGATTCAGGATTAGGTCTTATCTTCTCTCTCTGTTCGGCTCGTATCAAACCCCATACACTGGTTATAACTTTACTACCCTGAAGACGGACTCCGGAGCAGGCGGAGACACCCAGAGCTTTTTCTTTTATTCATTCAGTGATTTGAAATAATTTAATGAGTTAAATCATGAACCGATATTTCCTTTAAACATCAAATATCTGGTTAAAGTGCATACTCCTGCCGGAGTTAACTCCGGCGCTTTACTTATACAGGCAGTCCCCAGGTTATGACGTGTTCAGCTTACGACGTTCCGAGGTCAAGGCGCTTTTCAATTATATTCATCAGAAATTATTTCCAGGGTTACGACGCCTACAACGCTCATCTGGCAGAAGAAATATGACACCAAAGATGCAAAATAATCAATATTTGAAGGATTTTTTATGCAAGTGCATTAAGAATGCAGTTTACATAGTTTTGAATGCACCCAAAGCATTAAAAGTAAGGTTTTTTAAGGTTTTTTTATGATGTTCTGGCTTACGACGATTTTCGGGTTACAATGCGTCTCAAGAACAGAACCCCCGTCGTAACCCGGGGACTGCCTGTAATACCCATTTGACCTTTCAACTTACAGATGGTCCGCTGCCAGGTAGGGGGTTGCTCCGCCACCCTCGTCAACCCGTATGGACATGTGGTCTGCAGGTCCCATGTGAACTGCCCCATCCAGCTGGAGGACTACCTGGTTTGGCACCCGCACCCCTGCACTGTATGTTACGAGATGGTTGCTATTATCTCTGACAAGTCTGTAAGTAACGTTCTCACCTCGTCATTTCCGTGAAATTTCTGCTATACGTCAACCTTATGAAATTTCTTTGATTCGCAATCCCCAGATGGGATACTAATTCAAACATTTTTTACAGGCTAGTTTGGCACTCCGGACGGAGACCAAAGCGTCCCTGAAGTCCTGGGTGGGGGGATTCAGCAGGAATGCCAAGAAAGGGCAGCCCTACGTGCTGTCCGAGAGTCTGTGCTCCCTGCTGTACCCGGGAGCCATGGCTTCGACGGCTGTTCCTGCGTCAGTTTGCGGATCCCATCATCGAGGGCATCCGTCTGGAGATGCTACCCCTTCCGGAGGACCAGGAAGGATTGTGTGACCTGGTGGCGGAGGAGGTTGCTGCCATCAGCCTCCACCACAAACCGATGGCCACCGAGGATCAGGAGGTAGGTAGGGAGGTAAGTGAGGCAGGTAGTCTCCCCTTTAGCCCCACCCCTTCTTCTTCCCCTTCCTTCCAGGGCTTTTCTTCGAAGTCCGCCCCTTCTTGGGATAGATCGGCCTCGGTCATCCCTAAAGTGAAGGTTTGGAAGACGAGATCCCTTCCGAAGGGATCCAAACTTGCTCATGCGGGTTCTGCTATGTCGTCCTCGGCCCCCAAGCCATCGACATCTGCTTCCAAACCTCCCTCTTCCAAAGCTTCTCCCCCTCCCAAGTGGTCGAGAGCCAAGACCTCCAGAGCCAACCCGACGGAGCCCGGCTTTGACCAAGAGGTGTTCGCTACTCTTCTTATGATGAAGATGAGCGAAGTAGTTGATACTAAGCTTGAGTCAGTGTCCACTCGACTCGCTTCAGGCCTGGAGACCTAGGGTCAGTCTATACTGTCCCTGACCCAGAGGCTCCAAGCCCAGGAAGAATTAGTGTCTGGAATCCTCCAGTCCGGGACCTCGGCACGGACCGTGATAGTACCGGACACGTCAAAGCTGCTGCCATTTGACAACAGCAACCCGTGGCAGCTAGCTTTGCATGCCCCGTATTCGGACAGGAAACTGACGATTGAAGGTTGCGGAACCCGACCGGTAGAAGACTTCGAGTTCTTCCCGGAGAGCCTCCAGTTTCCATTCCCGGGTTATGCTAGACTAGCAGAAGATGCGCTAGTCAAGGTAGACAAGGTCCCGAAAGAGACCGTCATCTACCCTAGGGACCAGGCCCAGGCTGCATGGGTTCGCACCCTTACAGAATGGGAATGTGTTAATACAAAGTTAACACCTCATAAAGGTAGCTTCACAATGTTTGTGACCCCGCGAGGAGTTCCGTCTCCTTGCACTTCTAAAGTTGCAGAATTGACTCTACAAGCAGCGGTAGAGGATAAGCCCTTACCTCTATTAAAAGAGACAGAGGCTACCTCCTTACTCTTCCCCGGAGGTGTAGAGTTTTGGACTGATGCTCCGGATACGTTCACGGTGGGCAAACGCGAGCCGGAGTGTGCCTCCACCCTGTTTGCCAAGAAGCTACCTAGAATTCCGGGCCCCTTGGTCAAGGAGGAATTCGAAGCTAGATGCAGATTGAGCACGTCGATTAACTGTCACCTCGGCTGAGTTGATCTCTACGACGTTCCCCAAGGAGGCTCTTTTTCGAGTCCATGCGAAGCCTCTATTGCAGGCCTTCCAGTCGGACCTGTATGACTTTATTGTGGCTAGGCGGGCCTGCAGGAAGCATGTCTTTGCGAATGCTTCCATAAGGCACGAGCCGAACAAACTGATAAAGTCTTCAATCTGGGGCGCCAACCTGTTCCCTGAAGATAAGGTCAACAACGTCTTCAGTGAGGCAGCTAGAGCCAACCAGAATCTTCGTGTCCATTGGGGCTTCCTTTCAAAATGAAGTTTGACACCCCTGGACCCCAATCCAGACCTAGGAAGAGGCCAAGGACATTCCATCCTTACCAGCCCTCTTATCCTCAGACGGTTGTCCAGGCAGTCCTTGTCTCCCAGGTTGGTAAGCCTTCAACATCCAAGGCTCAACCACAGCAGCAGTTTGCTTTGATCCAGACCCCTCCGGCCCAACAACCCTCAACCTCCACAACCTTGGTGACCTCCCCAGCCTTCAACGCCTCCTACGAGTCGCGAGGAGCATTTCGCGGCTACAGTAGGCATGCTGGATGTAGCAGAGCCAGAGGTGCCTTACGGCAAAGAAGTGGCTCTAGAGGCAGGGGTTTCAGGGGAGGCAGAAGAAGTAGAACTGCAAATAACCAGTGAGAGCCCGCAGGTGGGCGGGAGACTATATCTCTTCCGGGACCATTGGACCTTCAGTCCGTGGGCCCGCAGCATTATTTTGAAAGGTCTAGGGTGGAAATGGGAGAAAGGGCCTCCTCCACCAGTCAGTTTTCACAAGACTCCAACGACGGATCTGCTAGAATATGCCAAAGATCTCCAAAAGAAGGCAATAAAGAGAGTCAAACGCCTAAAGTTTCAAGGACGTCTGTTCAGTGTACCAAAGAAGGACACGGACAAACGAAGAGTGATTCTGGACTTGTCCCATCTCAACTCATACATTCATTGCGACAAGTTCCGCATGCTGACCGTCTCGCAGGTGCGGACCTTACTTCCCCGTGGGGCCGTCACCACCTCTATAGATCTTACAGACGCTTACTATCATGTTCCGATAGCAAGAAATTTCTCTCCGTACCTAGGCTTCAAGCTAGGAAAACAAGCTTACTGATTCAGAGTCATGCCATTCGGGCTCAACATAGCGCCCAGGATATTCACCAAATTAGGAGAGACGGTAGTTCAAGAACTAAGAGCTCAAGGGGTAATGTTAGTAGCTTACCTAGACTGGCTCATTTGGGCAACCAACGACGAGGAGTGTTGCAAAGCAACAGCCAAATTAATAAAATTTCTAGAGTATCTGGGTTTCCAGATAAACAAAGAAAAATCTCGGCTCGTTCCGGCTTCCCGCTTTCAATAGCTGGGAATACAATGGGACCTGAACTCGCACAAACTCTCTCCCATCCAAGAAGGTCAGAGAGATAGCGAAGGCTACGAGACAGTTTCTCAAGAACAAAAAGGCTTCTTGTCGTACCCAAGAGAGGATTCTAGGTTCACTGCAGTTTGCCTCGATAACAGACGTCCTGTTAAAAGCCAGGCTGAAGGATATCAATCGTGTCTGGCGAAAGAGAGCCAACGTCAAATTCAGAGACAAGATCTCTCTAATTCCGCCGATATTAATGAAAAGGCTCCATCTGTGGAAGGAACGCCGGAGCCTTTCCAAGTCAGTGCCACTGCAATTTCCTCCGCCGTCTCTGACAGTCCACATGGACACCTCTCTGAGCGGTTTGGGGGGTTACTCACAATACAAGAAAGTTCAAGGAACGTGGTCGAAGATGTTCCGCCAGTTCCACATCAATGTCCTAGAAGCAATGGCAATTTTTCTGACTTTAAAACGTCTGGCTCCAGCCAAAAACGTTCATATAAGGTTAGTCTCGGACAGCGCAGTGATAGTCCATTGTATAAACAGAGGAGGCTCCAGGTCGAGCAAAGTAAGCCATGTAATGATTGCGATTTTCTCGTTAGCGACGAAAAATCATCGGCACCTGTCAGCTACTCATATGGCAGGAGTGAGAAATGTCATCGCAGACTCACTATCCAGGACGACTCCGCTGGAGTCAGAGTGGTCCCTGGACACGAAGTCATTCCGCTGGATTTGCAATCAAATCCCGGGCCTTCAAGTAGACCTGTTCGCCACGGAGTCCAATCACAAACTTCCATGTTACGTGGCTCCCAACCTGGACCCTCTAGCTCACGCCACGGATGTGATGTCCATAGACTGGAACAGTTGGCAGAAGATTTACCTATTTCCGCCAGTAAATCTTCTGATGAAAGTCCTGCACAAACTCAGATCTTTCAAGGGACAAGTAGCATTGATCACACCCAACTGGCCAAAGAGCAACTGGTTCCCTCTTCTGCTAGAATTGAATCTCCGTCCCAGACGGATCCCCTGTCCGGAACTGACCCAAATAGTACAAACTCAGATTGTGTAGCTTCCTCAAGAATTCTGAGTGCCCTAACTTTATGGACTTCATGAAGTTTGCAGCCCAAAAGGATGCTAGTATCGATCCACTAAATATCTTGTTTATAGAATCAGATAAAAGAGAGTCAACGCTCAGACAGTATGATTCTGCAGTGAAGAAATTGGCCATCTTTCTAAAAGAATTAGATGTCCAAAAGATGACTACGAATCTAGCAATTTCATTCTTTAGAACCCTTCTCAGGAAAACATTACTCTTAATGAGTCTGGCGTCAGGCGCCAGAATATCTGAACTGTCAGCTTTCTCTCGAGACCCAAACCGCATCGAATTCCTTCCATCGGGTGAAGTGCTACTATACCCGGATCGGAAATTCTTGGCCAAGATTGAAGACCCACAAAACAGAAGGGCTCCCTGGAAAATTGTTCCTCTTACACAAGACACATCATTGTGTCCTGTCGTCACTCTTAAATCCTATCTGGCCAGGACTTCCAAAAAGTCTTCAGGTCCCCTTTTTATTAGAGAGAAAGGCGGTACAATTTCCTTGAAAGGTATTAGACAACAAATCCTTTATTTTATTAAATGAGCCAATCCGGATTCAGTTCCGCACGTCCATGATATCCGAGCAGTGGCTACCTCGATTAACTATTTTCACAATATGAACTTCGAGGACCTGAAGAAATATACGGGTTGGAAATCTCCGGCAGTATTTAAACACCACTATCTCAAGAATCTAGAGGCCCTTAAATTCTCAGCAGTGGCTGCAGGAAGCATAGTCTCCCCTGAGATGACCGAGTCCTAAAACTCTATTTTCTATTGCTCGTTCTGCCTAGCCCCTCCTTTTTTCTTTGATACTCACTCCTTCCTACCTGCCTCACTCGTATTCCCTACCAATCTTCCCTCCCCGATGCCGGGCTGGTTTGCTTGCCATTCCGTTGCCGGACTTGTATATAGCATTGGGATCCACCTTTTGTATTCCTCACCTGTTTTGTACATACTTATATGTATATAGTCATATTGTTTCATATGCCATTCCATTGTATTATTACTTTATTTCTAGTTATTAAATCTTAATTTTAAGTCTTAATTTTAAGAATTCAGATAAGTTTGTCCTTTTCTTTCACGGCTTATTAAATCTATTCTTTAAGTGAACTTTAAGTTTCATTATTCCTTATATTCATTTTGTGTTCTATCTTTCAAGCTTGGATGGCAATTCTCTGATACTATTTCACTGGCCGACACAGGTTGAACCCAGAAAAGGGATTTTGACGAAGGAAAAATCTATTTCTGGAGGAAGACCTGTGTCGCCCGGTGAACCCGTCCCTCTTTGGGTGCGTATTTCAGGAATGAAGATGGCAGGCGTGGGTGGTAGTAGTAGCGAGCAGAAGGTATAAGTGGTAGTCCTTGTAACGGCTCTTCCCTAGTGAGGGACTTTGAGGGGAATGTTCTAATTGGCAGAAGTCCTGTGATAGTGGCCTCCACTCGCCCTAGTGCTTATATCGACGCCCTTGGGGGTTCGAGCTGAAGGTAGTAACTTCAGCATTCCATTTTAGCTTTTTCTCTGGTATATTTAGAATCTATTTATACTAAGAAATGCGTGCTACAGAACCATTTCACCGGGCGACACAGATCTTCCCCCAGAAATAGATTTTTCCTTCGTCAAAATCCCTTTAGTATGGCCCAAGTGTAAGCAATACCCGCTTGGTAGGACTAAGAGTATTAAGAAAATACAATTATCCCCATCCTAACCACATCGTGGGCAAGCCAGACAGAATGCCAAGAGTTCTATCCCTAGAACCAGGCCCCCCTGGAATCTGTGGTCCAGCTCCACAGAATAGTTCCGCCTGGAGAGCCAGGTCCGAACATTGTCGGATAGATGATGGATCTACCAAATTTCCCACTATTTAGCTGCGGATTTAACTTCAATCCAAGTTATGATATGTTTTCTTATTTAGTAGATATAGAAAATTTTGACAAAAGTGGAAAAATCCACAGATATTAACCCAAAAATATATAATGTCATGGGTTCGAACCTGGGAAGAAATTCCTGAGGTTCGAGAGCCCCCTCACCACATCAAGGTGGTCCCATAATTAGGGGGAATGGAATGCATAAATGAACATTTAACATCACTCTTACCTTTATGGAAGACTCTTTGTTAGTGTATGGAAGATGGAGAGGGAGGAGGAGAGGTTATTGTTTGGAAGGGGAACCCCCCCCACAACAAAGGCCTTCAGGTATCAAGGACCAATCTGGGGTTACTTCTCTTCTTATTTTTACTGGCACTATCTGAGGTTACTTCCCCTCTTCTTTTTTACTGCACTAGCCTCTTCATTTTTTACTGCTAGGACTTCTCTTCTTTTTTTTTCCTGGCACTATCTGAGGTTACTTCCCCTTTTCATTTTTTAATGGCACTAGGACCAGCTTGAGAGTCACTGGACCCCTGTCGCACAACAAAACTGTCCAGAGACATTTGTTTCTGGCGTTTCTTTAAAATTTGCCTAAATTAAATTTGGCATTGTCATTAAACATGTTGGAGACACGAATTACATCATCTTTGTTGGGTTGATAATTCTCCACAAGATTTTTTACATCACTCCACTTTGCAAACGTCCTTAATCACTGAATTAGGCACACTATGTACATATTCCCATTCAATTTCTGAATTTATGAAACCAGTCTGCTGGCCTTGAATTCACTAACAGTAGTTCTTGTTGTAGTTATTTTCTTACTGAGATTGGCATGCAACATCCTCCAACACTTTGCTACGAGTTCTTTCTTAAATTCTATAGTGTATCTTTTTTTTTTATAGAAGGGCTGGCACTTGAACATTCATTGGCCCCATGATGGGTTATTTAGCAGTTGCACTCAAATAAAAAAAAACACAAAAACAACTACAAAGCAGAAGGGGTCACGAGAGAACAAGTGATGCTTTGCTTGAGCACTCAGTACAGGGCATAGTCACATGGTGGACCCTGGAAGGAGCATTTCTGAGTGTACAAAATCCAAGGATGTGTACAAGACCTGAGACAAAATTTAGTCAGAAAAAGTCTACAAAAACCGAATCATGTGAAAACCAGGCCATACGAAAACAGGGATTCCACTGTATATAGTTGGTTAAGAGGTGGGTCTGTTGTTATCAGCTCTGCTTGAGTCTTTTCTGGACTTTACCATGATTTTTATGGCATTGTCCATTCTTCTGGAAATAAGTTTCTATAGGGAGAGGTGATTGCAGAATTTTATTATGTATGACTTTGCAATGGATGCTACATGTTTTTTTCATTCGTTTTCTATTCCAAAATAGATTCCATCTTATCCAGAGCTGAGCTACTACATGTGAAAAAAGAATACTGTAGTGAATATTTTGCAGTCCTTATTGTACTGTTTGTAGGTTTAAATTTATCTTTTTTTGTAGCAGTAGGGGCAATTTTTTGCAATGTAATTTGCTTGAATTTACTGTACATACAGTTTCCTGTATCTTTCTTATTGTTTCGTCATCATCTTATTGGTTGCACGACTTGCATTATTAAGACTGCAAAATTCATTCAATTTATGAGTAGCTAAATGAGGAGTCCATCTCTTTTATAATTTTTTGTGTTTAGATCACATCTCATCCTTTATTTTTCAGTCTTGGCAAAAAAATCCTAGTATTTCACATGCATTGTTCTCTCATTTTTCTCTTATTCATTGATCTTGTTTTCATATGTATTGTTCTCCCATTTTTCTCTTAATTCATTGATATTCTTGTCACTAATTTATTTGAATGAATATTCATGAGCCCCAAAAGGAGCAGCATGCACTAATTCATTGCAACAAGATCTTTTGTGGTCAAATATTAAATTGTAAAAGTTAAAATTCTTTACTAACATAGGATCTTGAAAACTGTTTAGTACATCAGGAAGACTACACATTATAGGATCTTGAAAACTGTTTCACATATCAGGAAGATCACACATTATAATTGCATTTAGCTTACTTTAAATCTTATACGTAGATCCCAGACTTCCCTTATAAAAACTTAGAGAGACGAGAAACATAAGCTCATCCTGTTGCATAGATTAGGTCTGACATAGTGGGAACAAAGGAATGGAAGGTGGGCAACTCAGGATAAGATTGATAGGAATAAGGAAGAGCTGATTTTTGTTGCTTTAATTTTTTTCATGTACTGGAACTGGAGTGTCTTGTTGGTATGTGTAGTTGCACAAATGGCTAAAGAAAATTCATGGGTTAGTGATAATTCAAACCAATGTACAGTCTAATTTTTCTGGTAATATGTAGTAATTTTCCCTCCCCCTTTATCTTACAAAGACTGGATGATTAGTAACAAGTGATTGTAATAAAGTACTATATATTTTAATCATTAGTATAACAACCATCAAATACATTTTGTAAATGCCTTTTTAAATTTAGGTACATTTTCTTTCATATTCTGACGTTATAAAAAATAATTTATAATATGAAAATATTTGAATACCTTTTCAATAACAAAAAATTACCATAAATGAAAAGTTACTGAAGGTAAAACCTATTTATGAGCAAAGATGGAAGAATTAACACCTGAATCTAGGGTAGTATATAGAAATCATTTAACATAATAGGTTTCATTAAAAATATTCCTATACTACAAAAAGACCATAATAACTTGGAATAGATGGAACCCAAACACTGCAAAGATAGCCAAATGAATGACCAAAAGTATCATAAAAATTTCACAAATGCAGCGAATATTGTCCTATATACATATAATTAAATATGCAGACATTTGCCAAGTCCCAAGCATAAATAAACTTCATAAAATGATAGTGGAAATAGTAAATACATAAAAAATAGTGAAAGTACAGTAAATACATCAGACATCTTTCCCTAATACCATAAGCTCTACGAAATGCCGTTCACTTGTAACCTAAACATAGTATTAGGTATTGTACACATAAAATAACTAGTTATATATAGAATGTCTACAGTACATACTACATATATATAGAATGTTTACAGTACTCTACTATTAATCCATCTTTTACACACCCATAGAATCCCAACAAAAATCATGTATATATCAGAATATGCACACTGAAAATCATCTGCACTGTGGGTGTGTGTTTGCGAGTGAAAGTGTGACCACGCCACATAATGCCAGTTGTTCAGTGCAGTGAATTTTCAGGTCCTTGTACATTGCTACAATACAAGTGACCTTACTCTCTTCATGTAAAATAAAGTATGTATGCCATTAAAAGACCCATCACCTTTATATAGAATGTAGTACAGTGTTATGATTTGCAAGACATCAATGCTATGAAAATATAACTAAAAATGCTTAATGGTTTTTTTAAAGAATGTACTCTCTTATTATATGCCAGTTTTTCTTAAAGTGTGGTCCACACACCCCCAGGGGTCCATGGAATGTTCCAAGGGGTCCTCGGGATAATGTGAGGAGGAAGCGTTGCTGTTAAGTTCACTAAAGTTTGTGTGCAAAATTGCAAAATTAATAATGTTGTTAAAGTTATTTTAAGTAAAAGATGAACATTTATGTTGAAGATAAGCCATTAATAAATAATTCAGTAGCAATTTTAGTACTGAAAACACTTTTAAAACCCAAGAGGGAAATTATCATAATAAGGGGTCCGCTACACAAGAAAGTTTAAGAAACACTGCTCTATTCATATCTTACTCTATAGCACAATAAAATAATAACAACCTAAACAAGTAGAGTACTCTGCCCAAGGGATTTGCAAAACACTGTAACCTAAAACTATACTAAAAAAAATTGAAAAAAAAATGCAATAAAATATACAAGGCAATCTCCTGTTGTTTATTTTAAGCATACATTCAGTAATAGTGCTCAGTTCACTTAAGAATCATTTTAATGTCAGTGAGCCAGGTATAAACTTGTTGGCAATTTGAAATTTTTACAGTATGTATTACATTTGAATTTTTTTTCTCTCTCTCCATTTTATTTCCAAGTTTAAGTTTTTTAAGCCCCTTTATGCATTACAGTACTTTAAATGAGAGAGGTACTAAAATTTTCACAATGACTTGTTTAATATTTTCACAAATTTTATGTGCACAATTAAAAATGTTTCTAAATTTGTCCAACATATCCTGATTTAAGTTCCTTGAACATTTTCATTCCAAAATATTCCAAATGCCAAGTTAATAGTACTCTTACTGTACTGAACATAAGAAAATAATTATGGCAGCAAATTAATTTGTGCAAGTAATATATACGTACACACATAATGGTTTTTCCACAAACATACTATTTCTTGAAGAAATGTAGTTTTATTTATAATGTTTATTATTTTCTACAAAAGCACCCAAATATTTCAAAACATTGGTGACTGATAAAAGTAATTTTGAATGACCCAACCTTGTGTGTTCTCTGAACGCACTAAAATAATATACCTTGTACAAATTAACACCACAGGAGTGCAGTTGAAAAAATTTACCTTGCATAAACACACCACCAGAAGTGCAGTTAAAAATAATATACCTTGCCAAAAACACACCACCAAAGGGGTAGTTAAAAACAACACCTTACACAAACACAAAACCACCAGAAATGCAATCAAAAATTACATTTGTTTCACCATACCAAGTTCAGATATACAAATGACCACTAAACTCCCCTTTAAAACTTGACACATACCTGTCAAGGGAAATTATATGCAGTGGTACCTTGACCTACAAGTTTAATTCGTTCTGTGGCCGAGCTTGTAGCCCAATCTGCTCACACATCAAATCAATTTTCCCTTAATCCTTTCCAACCCTCAAAATGCCACCCCATGTTTTATGTTTCAAGTTATTAAATAAGGAAAATACATTTCTAAATAACAAATACTATATAAAAATATAATAGAAAGAGTATGTAATATATAATAAGGTTTTATACAGTGTACAGGTAGTGTTCAAGTTATGATAATTCATCTTACGATAATCCAATTTTACGATGGGGTTGGTAATTAATAATGATATGATAATATTTTGAAAGTATTTTTAAATTTTGCTCGCAACAGGTGCAGGCATCTTCTAATTGATGAAAGTATTGTTGTAACATTGTAGTCGTTGCATAAATGTATACAGCCACGAACAGCCAAATGAGAAACAACTTTTTTTCCAAGTACAACCAAATTGGGTAACAACAACATCTGTTTGGCTTGTATTTCAACCATTGTACAATAGTAAACAATTACAGTGGACCCCCTGTATTCGCGTTCTCCGGATTCATGGATTCGCAGGTTTCTTTCTGGAATGTTTCCCCACATTACTTGCAGAAAATTCCCCTATTTGTGGTATTTTTCTATGAGAAATATCCCCCATTTTTTTTTTTCATAAAATGCACTTTTGGGATAGAACTTAAAAAAACCAGGTATTAAAATTTTAAGTGGGTTTTTCTTGAGTTTTAACTAACAAAATAAGAGATTTTAAGCATTTTTATCAGGGTTCCTACTATTCACGGGTTGTAACTATTCTCAGGGAGGTCTGGAATGCATCCCGTGTGAATACAGGGGGACCACTGTACCATAGTTATGTTATAAATGACGTTATATAGAATAGGACTGAGATATTTTTATGTAATATCTTTATTTGCTATAGATCATAGATCAACAAGGAAAATACTGTTATATTTAAACCAAGTTGTAGCTGAAGCTGAGAAGACTGTTGAAGCTGCTAATGACTATTATTGTGCATCGGCAACAAGGATAAAACTCCGGTAAACTTATGCCATCAAACACAACCATAGAAAAAATTAAGGGAAAATCATTTTAATCAAAACTACTTGGCTTAAAAGAGCACGTTATTGTTTTCATGCTGATAAAAAATAGATAACGTAAGCTCATATTACAATGGAATAAAGTGAAAATAGCAAATGGAATCACATAATTTTTTTACTTAATAAACAGCCCGCAAATGCAATCCGTTAACAAAAAATTTAGTTCACAATCACAACGAGATGTGTTATTCATATTTCGATTAAAAACATGTAGCAGAATGAAACATGACCTTGTCTCATATAAGTCAATTCCTTTATGCTGACTAGAAGCAAGAAAATTCTCACAGAATTGAGTTAAATAAGGTGAAAGAAACTTTTATTCACCATTAGCTGATTTCCAAACCAAAACATTGACTGCTATGTTAGTATTTTATAATACAATAATATGAGAATACATACTATATTGCTGGATACAGTGAAGTAATATACAACTTTTTAAAAGATTCATGGAAAAGATGCATATTTACTTTTTCTTCTTTTGCTTATCTTAATTTTTGTCACTACACCATCTATGTAGCAGGGGCATCTCGAGCTCATACTACCTCTGTTTTTTTGCTCATGTAACAAAGCAAAAAATCGACTGAGTGACGACTCGTACCTTGGAAAACTCTTACATTAATTCATTCACAGGTCAAGGTACCACTGTACATATTATGTTGTTACTGAAAAAAAAAGGGAGAGCCTTGCTGAAATGGGCAGTGAGCATTAGTAAAAGTTGAAATGATGAATATTGCCTTGCTGTAGCGATTTCACCTTCAGTGAACATCACCCTGTATAAGTAAAAGTAACCTAGGAGTCTACAGTTACATCAACTTCTATGGTACCTAAAAATATCCTATTATTTGAAATTACAGAATGCTAAAGAACATCACTTAATACAATATTGTACATGAAAAATGCTTTTGCTGTATATCTTTATTCATTAGCATTGATCCTATACCCATTCTCTTAATGTTTGCTAGACAATCCTGTCACACTTTTTTTACTTTGTTACTATCATTCAAAGTATACTAGTTCCAAATGACAAAAGTATTGTTTATCGGCAAAATTATTAAAAAGGAGGCTATACAGCATTATAATTTACTTATTTTTCTATGAGATCTAGCAGTGTATTAATAATATTACCAATGCTACAAAGCAATGACTTGAGTGTTTAAATGGCCCATCAACCTGAATATAAATTAAAATTAATTATTCTATATTAAATTCTCAATGAAAGCAGAAATGATAATGGTTAAAGTTGAAAGGAAATAGTAAATCCAGAACTTTTCCAAAAAAACACAACTTTGGAGATTATCTTCAACTAAAAAACACATTAGGAATTTAATCCCGCCTATGCTTATTTAATAAAATACACTTAGATAACATATGCCAAACTTCCCCTCATACCTTAGCTAAGAGATATGTATATTCAAACTACACAGAGGTTCACTATTGCAGTATCATATTTTCATATTTCTGTCATCCAAACAGCTAAACAAATTTATCAAAACACTGGTAATTATCTCAAACACATAATCAATTACATCCTGTTGTTACCTGAACTATAGCAGCCAAACTTTAATCAGTACGTATATCACCATAAATGTCATAGGAATATGCTACCTCTTCTACACTGGCTGTAAGAGGGGTGGGATAGTCTTTCCAGTTTGTCCACGTATAACCCCAATATTTGGGATTAGCAGCAGGATCAAAAGGTTTGTTTCCTGGTGGAATGGCAGTTGCATTATATTGCGCCAGTAATATTTTTGCAATGCTCACAACATCAGGATGAAGGGCTGCAATATCATTGTATTCACATGGATCACTTGGAATGTGGAAGAGACAGGGAGATTCCTTGGATTCGCACGACTTTGTTACATTGAGGGGAACTGGATCACAATGAACCTGCAAAAGTACAAAATCAAGGTGAAAATTAAATACAGTGATCATGAACCAAGAAAGATTAAGTGAAAAACCCCAGACTACAGTACACAGCTGGTGTTGACTCATTGGTGTAAAAATGTGAGTATAATGACATGTGAGAAAGGGTTCTCATCCTAGAATAGAAACTCCAACATTTTTTTAACATTCAATTTGCTTTTTAGTATAACTAGAATGCAACACATGGCTAAGTGCCATTGTTAACATCAGGGCTACAGTAAAAACATGTTTGTAATCTGTACGAATATGTAATGTACAGGGTGTCCATAAAGTCATTCCCTGATTAATAAAATTGATAACTTTAAAATTATTGTGAATAGGACTGTAAGATTTTCACATTCAGTTGAGCAATTACTAGTTTCTTTTGCTTGCCTACAAATGCCACTGTGATGACTATCTGCCAGCTGAGTGAAGAAAAGCAGAAATGGTGTTTTTGCCGGAGAAATTCCAGTTTGTGTTATGTTACCACAAAACAAAATCACCTGTTGCAGTTCAACACAAGTTCAGAAATGAGTATTAATGAGATCCACCAGTTGTTAAAAGCATTGAAGACTGGTATAAAAAGTTCACAGAGACTGGAAGTGTTGAAGACCGTAAGAGAAGCGGTAGACCCAGTGAGAGTGATGCATCCGTTGGGAGATGGCCCAACAGAATGGCCACCACATTCACAGACATTACCCTTCTTGATTTTTTCTTATGGGGTTATGTCAAGGATAAAGTGTACAGTGCACTAGTACCTAATGTTGAGACCTTAAAAGTGAGGATAACAGCAGCTCCAATAACGGTAACTATGAAGATGTTGGAGAATACCTGGTGCGAAATAGAATTTCGTTTAAACCTACTCCGGGCAACAAAGAGGGCACATGTTGAAATTTATTAGTAATGTAAAAAATTCTTGTCATTGTTATTGAAATTGAAGAAAAAACTTCTACCTAACATGGTTTGTGTGTAATAAAGGTCTGATATCCGAGAAAGACTTTATGGATACCCTATATATTCACAATGTCATGTATTTTCAATGTTATTAATTAAATCATATAAAACACTTAAAACTATAATAAGCTTTTTAATATACATCACTCTATTGGATGATTACTCAAACTAGGCAATGATACATTTTTCAAAGTAAAAACAAAATTTACAGTTCAGAGATTCTAACTGCTGGCTCTAGTAACTACAGTACAAATTCAGATATGGAGACCCCACTTATCAGCAAAATTGGTTAATGGTGATTCCCTTTTAGAATGCTTGGCTAACGACATCATTGACCAGATTTTCACCACAGTAAGCGATTTTCACTGCCAGTAAGTGGTTTATCAGAGTATGTAGGCAGTTTATTGGCATCGGTATGTGATTTTCGATGCTGGTGAGCAGTTTATTGGTGTGAGTAAGCAGTTTTTTTTAGCATCAGTAAGCAATTAATACCATAATTTGGATGTTCTGGTTAACAATGATTTTCGGTTATCGTTGCTTGCCAGGAATGGAACCCTTGTCGTTAACCGGGGACTGTCTGTAAAACACTGGTCAAAGACATGCATATATTACTTGGTTTGAAACTTATGTCATCTTTGATAGAACATGTACTGCTGTAAACTTCAGAAAATTTATTCCTATATTATTATAAAACTAAAATATAAATAAAATTCTCACTTGACAACAACAAAAACTGAAAAGTAATTCAAGTATTCTACCAAAATATGATACTGGCACTACGTATTTCTACAATTTAAAAAATTAAAAGGTAAAGATGTGATTACCTCCCACTTTTCCGTTATATGTAAGTATTGAAAAAAAGGAAAAAATTACTTATAAATTCTACAAAATATTATTTTTAAATGTTAAAATCATAAACATAACAGATATATCCTGCATGGCATTCCAATGCTGATATTTAGCTGCATACATTGTATGTATGTGCTTGCACATATTTTTCCTGTAGTATACATATATATAAGTGTACGAAGCTTGTCTGTATTTTCTTGACTTTGGACAGTCTATAATTGCAACTTAAAACAAGTTCACCTATATGATGCGATGTGACAAACAATTAAAATGTAATCAATAGCCACAGCAAGGAGGAAGTACTAATTGTTATAAAAACCAGTTTTTTTAAGTTTTGTCTTAAACAGCATAATTTAAAGATACAAATTCATATCTTCACAGAGCCAGTTACCTAAATACCCTTGAGTTGGATATCAGTGATTTTATAAAACCTAGCACTGCTGCAACCAAAAGGTTGAAGAATACCCCCTGAAGTGAAGCATAACCCCCAATCCCTCACTTGCCTATATCAGTTTCAAGTTCTGATCTCCAACCGACAAGCCATGAATCCAATTTTAAAGTACACGTCACTGCCTTATTGTAACTGAATATATTTTTATGTGAGAAGGTGATTAGAATATCATTAAGGTAGCCTTGGTGAATGGCAGGTCAACAATAAGCCAGTCCTTAAATCTCTGATTTCTTCTTTGTTGGCAGCTGAGACTACCTTACTTCTTGTGATGGCCTTCTAAACCAATGACAACTCAAATCCAGCCCAAGGTGTTACTCAAGATAATTTCAACATGTCCTGATGATTAAAGGGCCTCCAATAAATGGATCTCACCCAAAACCAAGTCAGACTGAGTTATTTTGAAAGTTATGGAGTTCCTAGATATGAAGACTGCATCCTATCTGGGGTAATAGGTGTGTGTAATCTCCTGCATAAGGAAGCTCTCCCTCTTAGGAAGAACTGCTTCATAAGCTGAAGCCCCACTGAACAGCTTGGTGACAAAGGGAAATCTTCTTCATTAAAGCCATGCCCTTTAGGGAATTAGTTAAGAATGGATGAAGTAGTTTCATTTACTTAGAATTTTAAGATTCTAAATTAGCCCAAGTCACTGAAATCCAAAATGTTTGATTCCTCTGCTTCATCTCTTGGTCCAGATCCATAGGGTCAAACACTGAGTTCTGACTTGGTTTTGATCCCTTTACCTAGGATTTGTTGCATTCAACAGGTGGTGGTTGTTGCTAGATCTCCAAATATCTGGAGGCATGGAATTACTCTGTTCCTGAAGGAACAGATATGACAAATTTTTAAATCAATTTGTATTTTTCATAGCTAACAAACCTTTGCTGACACCTGCTCATGACCTTATTGAGTTAGTCAGTTATTTTGATGTTGAGTGGTTCAGGTCCTCTGACAATTAGTAGCTCTGGTCTTACAATGAAGATAGACTCTACTTCTTGGATAATAGGTGTCTAGAGTCCTCCAACCAAGAATGACTTGGTTCCTTTAGAGATAAGCAGTTCAATTTTATGTTCCATAATCAAAGAATGGCTATGGCACTTTGAAAATGAGCAGTTCAAACTCTTAAGAGTAGCTACTCAATTCACTGAGCAGCTCAGATTGTTAGGAAGTGAGTGGCACAATGATAGTAAAGGTGAGTGGGTTTATTCTACTGCTCTGAGTATATCAGACATTCTTTCAATAATTATACTCTGTTTTTTTCTATTTGTCCATCCGCCTGTGGTGTTTTTGCATGGTAACACTGCGACCCGGGCTTGAGATAGTTACATTCAGCTTACATTCAACAATTATAATAATATCCTATTTCGAATATTAACGGTGTAATTTGCATACAGTAAATTATTAAAACACTTTTCAGTTGCAAATGAACACCCAGATATCCTTTTATTTACCTAAAACTTACACATAGCGTAACTATCTAAAGCCCAGGACGCAGTGATACCATCCGCAAACACCACAGGCGGGTGGACAGATGAAAAAAAAAAAACAGAGTATAGTGAACATCTTTGATTAGCTGGAACTAAGTGGGTCAAATAGTTCATTCAGTAACAACTGAGCAAAGAAGACTAATAAATCAGTAAACTGGTCGACATTTCGAATGGAATGGAATATAAAATTTAGGCCAAAGGCCAAGCACCAGGACCTATGAGATCATTCAGCAATAAAAAGGAAACCAAGAGTAAAACAGTTTTAAAGGTATAACAAGCGGAAAACCTTACAGTTGCACAATGAAATCATTGTTAGGAGAGGGTTGAAAGTACGTAGATGGAAGAAAGAGGCTTAAACAGAGGTACAGTAAAAAGGAATGAAATAGGCTGCAAAGAACCAAGTAATCCCTACAGTGCACTGCATGAGATGCAATGACTTCACTGCCATCTAAGAGGGTGGATGACACTTGGTGATCAGCTTAAAAATTGGAAAAGTGTGCAGCTTTGGTCAACTAGTAACTTAAGCAAAGAAATTCAAACCAAAGAGTGAGGCAAGTCGTGGCAGTACAGAGGCTATGGTACAGATCAAGTTTAGGGACAACATCAACAGTAATGTCATATTTTATGTGTGTACATACAGTATAGACAGTGTGTGCATAAACAAATTTTCATCAAGTTATTTAGCCAAGAACTAGCAATAAAACTTACTTCAGCACTTTCCCTCAAGGATTTGATATTTGCATATGCATCAGGGATTATTTTCTTCACAGCATGAGCTACTGATGAATTCAGTACTTGAGCCAATATCACATCTAGCTGAGTTTCTGGAGCGGTTTCATTACGTCCACTAGGACCAAACCAAGAGTCCCAAAATGATCCATAAGCCTGAGGCCCTGGAGAAAATGTAAATAAATTTACAAATAAATCCCTGGTGTTATGATAAACAATATTACTTAAATGCCATACATGTAACTTATACAAAAACAAAAAATTACTGACCTTGAATCGAACCAATTTCACTTTACAAAATAGCTAAAAATTTTGTCGTCTTCTTAAAATAAATACACTTGAACACTAATGAAGTGGAGTTATGTAATGATACCTATAGACAAAAGTCATTTGTACAAGGACCAATACATAGTCAATTATAAAAAAAAAAAATTGTAAGCAAAGGGAAAAGTAATTAGTTCATGAAAAAACAAATCTTACCAGTAGTAGTCATATTTGATGTAAGGTGTAAAGAACAAATAAATTACAGAAATATTTAATCAAAGTTATTTCCAATAATAACCATAGATTACTTACTGAACATTAGCTTCCAATCTCCAATTCTGACTGCGCCACTATCATGCATTGGATCAATGTTTACCAAGAACTCTTTACGAGGAGAAGAAGTTTCTAGAGACAGTGATTTCCACTGGTCAACACCATCTATAGCCCCTAAACTGGATACATCCCCACCTGTAAGAAAAAATACATAAATATATATAGTATATACCAACATAGGTTAACATACAAAAATCCTTACAGTGAATAGAATCTTTTAGCCGCTCGAATAATTAAAGGAATTTAATTTTTTTCTAATAAAAGCCATTAGCAAAATCTTGCAAACATTTATTAAAAGTTTTATAAATTTTGTTCACCTATGTACCAGCTCGTGGGAGACTAGTAAAAATATATCTCAATTTTCTCTGTTTTGTATACTGTAAAACCAGTTACCCATGTTTCATTGGAGGTAAAATCATCAAATGACAAAGACCAGGATTTTTTCCTCTGGATCATGGCAGTGCAGAAAGACAGTTACTATAAGATTCTAATGTGAATGGTCTCCTGGATTATAACAAAGATTAAGGATGGATGTACAGGCGAGTTGCCATGGGAGGTACCACTGTAACTATAACTTTAAGAGAAAAGATAAGGAAATAAACTCAGAATTGATGAAAATACTTTCTTCAGAGACTGGGCAGTACACAAAGGGACAGGGTACCATATTTTACAGGTGGTTTTCTAATGGAGGATGGAAGGACAGGTGGTGGGCCAATTTTAGATGGAGGGATGATAGATTCTCTCTTGAAAAGATTATGAAATGAATGTTCCATACTGCATTTAGAAATACCACTTATAACCATAACATCAAGCAAAAAAAAGGGAAAAAATTGATTCATTCATATCAATGAACAGCATAAGAACTTAGTCGCAATTACTGAAAAAGGGCTAATGTGCACACGAGAAAAAGCATTAACATCTAAATACAATAAAAATCTGACAAATACCCTACAACAATAAATTATGTAAATGAGCAGGATTCCTTAATCAGAGTTGAAATGATAATTGATACCTATAAAACTACTATAAAATATGTCTGCCATGCACAGAGCAAATCTGACCAACCATCTATAGGTGGTCAGTTCCATCAGTGTTTCTCATATGGCTTACAGTATGGATTATAAAGGGTATTTGGCAGCATCCCTGTGGCCCCTAGCCGCAACCACTCTTTAGCCCTTGACTTTACCTTCATTCCCACTTCATCTTCCCATTTGCTGTCGAACCTCCAATCACCTCTAATTGCAACTATTGGGTTCTCTCCCAGTTTCATCTTTAGCTCTTTGTAATTCGGCTCATTTATTTTCTGGATCTCTTATTTTGTTGATCCGTTACTCCCACTCCCTTTTTCATGGTCTTGAGCACTGAATGGCTAATATGCCCCAGTGTTTGGATTGATAGCCCCAATAATGATTCAAAACTGTTAAAGAAAACCAGTTTCCATTTCTTATCTTTTTTATTTTTATTTGTTTGGTCTCTTCTTTCATTTCCTTCATTTTGGAAATTCTTTTTTTATTTTGCTATGCAGGCAGCCTCCAGTGTTCCTAGGGGCTTAATGGTAACTGAAAATAGTCACTAACCGAAATTTAAAGGTTTATGGGTGCCCTAGACTTGTTAACGATGCCTTAGACAGCGTCACAGCCAGAGTTTTGCCCTAATATGTAATAACTTAATATGAAAATGTGGAATTTCATTTGCCTAATCATACTATGGTCTGCATGGTAGTTCTACAAATTTTTAATGTCTGATTTGATAAATTTACTGGTAAATCTTGGACTAGAATGAGAGAGAGAGAGGTCACCTTTTTCAGAATACAGTGGTTCCCCCTGTATTCGCAGGGGATGTGTACTAGACCCCCAGCGAATAGTTGGAACCCCTATAAAAATACTGAAAACGGCCTATTTTGGTAGGTAAGACTCAAGAAGAAACCCACTACAAATGTATATACCTGGTTTTTTAAGTTTCATCACAAAAATTGCATTATATGATGATATTGATAAAAAACAGTAATTTCTGGATATTTTTCATAGAAAAATACTGCAAATAGGCAAATTTCTGCAAATAATGGGTAGATATGGTCCAGAGAGAAATCAGCAAATCCATGAGTTTGTGAATCCGGAGAAAGCAAATACAGAGGGCCCACTGTACTAACATTTCCTCCATCTATTTATCACATCTCCTGGTTAAATAAGTTAAAAAAGCAAAAGAGAATGATAAAAGTATAGTTATTAATGTTATAATCATTGCTTGAAAACTACAGCCATGAACAACTGAACGAAAACAGTTCTTTTGCTACAGCAACCAAAACGAATCTGATAATAACAATGCTTTACTTGCATTTCAGACATCGTATGATAGTAAAATATTACCATAGTTATGTTATAAATGACATTAATTTGTTATGTTATAAATGACATTAATTAAGTAGAACAGGACTTAAATATTTTTGCATTTTACCTTTATGTATTTGCTATAGAGAAAATATTGGCAAGGAAATATAGTACATACTGCTCTATTGCCAAGGAAATATAGTATGTACTGCTAAATTTAAGCAGTAGTTGTAGCTGAATCTGAGAAAAAAAATATTCATACTGCTAATGACCAAATTATCGTGCATCAGCAACATGGATGAGACTTGACCACAAATAATAGTGAAGAAAAAAGCATCTTAATAAAAATTACAAATTTTCTGAGACAATTTGTATTTTTCATAGCTATAAGTATATCTTAGTTTAACCAGACCACTGAGCTGATTAACAGCTCACCTAGGGCTGGCCCAAAGGATTAGATATTTTTACGTGGCTAGGAACCAATTGGTCACCTAGCAACGGTACCTACAGCTTATTGTGGGATCCGAACCACATTATATCGAGAAACGAATTTCTATCACCAGAATTAATTCCTCTGGGTCATAGCTATAAACCTTAGGTCTTAACAATAGGATAATTTTCTAGCGCCTAGCTGGATCCAGTTAAATTGCAGATGAAAAGCAAGAAATCTTGCGAGATCCATCTGGCAACGTGTGCGTTGCCAGATCTCACAGGTTGGGTGAAAAGTGGTCAAGGACCATGCACCCATGCTTACAGCATTCAGTCTTCCCAACCTAGGATGTCTTTAGGAAGACAGAGGGGTGGCTAGAGGTGGGCAGTACAATGTTAAGACCTCAGGTTTGTAGCCATGAAAAATACAAATTGTCTTAGAAAATTTGTCATTTGTTCATACGCGAACAAACCTTTGGTCTTAACAATGTAGTGAATCGAAAGTGAGACTCAAAAGTTATCTGAATTTTTTATTTTGTTAATTAATATTCTGTTTAAAAATTTGGTTTTGTTGTATACTTGATGTGTGTCAGTATTTCATTCCACTGCTAACTGTCAACTGGTTCTTCCCCACTGGTGTAGAAGCGTGCCATTCAGGTGAACTTCCTATTCAAGAGCTATAAACTTGAAACTTGGACACCGAATAATTTGTCTAAATTGATATGACATTAACCTGAGTCAATTAATTTTAAATGTTCTGGATGAAGGTTTTTGGGAAAGTAATGTTTGTATAAATATTATGCACCAGTGTTCCTTTTCGTTGATTATTGAAACTTCCTGAGTATTGTTTTCTTTGTTTAATAAAGAGCTATTTTTATACAGAAGGATTTCACTTATATAATAATACTCACCTTGATTTAAAATAAGCCCTTGTTTGTTTTTGTTTTTTTGTTTAGAGAAAATAAATTACTTTTCCACCCTGGTTTTCATGGCATAACACACAGTATCAGACTATATTTTACCAAAACTACCGTTTACGATCATACTGAAAATTCTAGGGGACTCTTGGGCCAGTTTAATCCATATTGTGTTGCTCCACCAGTGACGATTGTCGCTTCTTTGAGTCAGAGGGAAGCTGTGGAATCAGCGCCGCTGGTGACGTCACGCCCAGGAGACACGCAGCCATGTAACAAAGATGAGGATGTCTTCTTTCCACAAGCTTCACTGTCAACTTCACGAACACGTACCTGCAATGGAGAAACACAACCTTGCGGGACAGATGGTGAAGCACCCCTCTCACTTGCACGAACAAGAAGTGCATGGGGGGGACACGGTTGTGAGAGGCAGGAGGCGATGCGCTCCCTCCGCTCACAGAAGATATTTTTACTTGGCTAGGAACCAATTGGTCACCTAGCAACGGGACCTACAGCTTATTGTGGGATCCGAACCACATTATATCGAGAAACGAATTTCTATCACCAGAATTAATTCCTTCTTAATATAATGTGGTTCGGATCCCACAAAGTCCTTGATCCTCCAACGTCTGACACGATGACGAGGCAGTGATGGAGAAGAAGCAGGAGGAGATAAATTCCCTTCTCTGCGAGATCTCTTAGCAGCATGGGTGGAGTAGAGACCTTATATTTACGAACCATCCTCTTCGTAATGAAGGCAGAAAACCTCTCTTCTAAAACAGAGTCCAGCCTCTTGAAGACCGCTTGAAACAATGCCTCAGATGCCTCAGCGAGAGAGGACGATGACGTCATAGCAGGAAGAGATGACGTCATAGACTGAGAGGGCGCTGGGAGTGACGTCACGACATCTCTATGACCAGTGCTAGGCGATGGTCTCACTGGCGGAGCAATAAGGCGCGACCTAGAGACTGTTGGCAAGGCTCTGCAAGATGGCAGCACGTGAGAGCCAATGTAGAGGAGTCCAGGGAGAGCAATGGGGGCTGGAGGAGAGGGTACGAGCTGCCAAGAAATGCGACAACAGCCCATCCAAGGAAGGTGAACCTAGTAACCGAAGTGATGCCCAAACCGTCGCCATCTTGGATGACTCCAAACCTGAAACAATGGAATTAGATGGGGTAGCCTCCTCCTTCTCAGGAAGAAAAATGATATTGTTATAATACAATAAAGTTTCATACATACTTACCTGGCAGATATATACATAGCTAAGACTCCGTCGTCCCCGACAGAAATTCAAATTTCGCGGCACACGCTGCAGGTAGGTCAGGTGATCTACCGTCCTGCCCTGGGTGGCAGGATTAGGAACCATTCCCGTTTTCTATTCATATTTTTTCTCTTCCACCTGTCTCCGCGGGGAGGCTGGGTGGGCCATTAATTGTATATATCTGCCAGGTAAGTATGTATGAAACTTTATTGTATTATAACAATATCATTTTCATACAATCAACTTACCTGTCAGATATATACATAGCTGATTGACACCCTCTGGTGGAGGGTAAGAGACAGCTAACATGGAATAGACAGGTAAACAACATATGTTGTAGGTATAAATAAACCTTGGTTCCTACTGATAGGTGGTAGACTTCGTGGCTGTTGCCCAGTAGTCTGCATCACCTCAAGACTTTAGCGAGATATGTGATCTATGGCTAAGAGATCTTGTGGGTCTGCCGATGGGATATGAACCGCTTACTCGGCAGAGCCTGAAAGGACTTTGTCAATGGGTACTGGACCACTTCTATGACAATACACCTTATGAAGGAGCGCAACACCGATCCCGATCACCTGATCCTAACACGAGGGTTCGCGCTCAAATTGGAAAGAGTTATCCACACACTCCTTTCAAAAACCCCAATAATTTCACTAAGTTAAAAAACTTTAACTCAAAGTTAAGGATCAGTGTCGGCTCCTTATCCCAGTAACGTATCCGCAGAAACGTATAAACCAAAAGAGAAGGATCTCTCGTAGGTTAACTTGACATCCTTTGTGTAATGAGAAGTCAACACAGAGTTGCCTCTACCGTACAACACAGCTAATATGTCTTATATGACATGTTGTTATGTAAAGAACAAGAATTTGCAAAAGCGCGCACTTCCTGCGCTTTTAATTCTCAGCTGTTTGAAGGAATCAAGTCACTTATGAAGTGCTTAGGAGATCTCCATGTTTCAAAGAAGACCAGGGCTTTCTTGAAATGGATCTCTCCCGACTGAAGCCTGAAGCCTGGCAGGAACCTCGCGCCTGGCTGGTGCTTCGCTCTTGGTTGGCACCTAGCGCTTGTCTGGTACCTTTCGCTTGACTGGCGCCTCGCATCTGGTTGACGCCTCGCGTCTTGGCTGGAGATTCGCGCCTAGAGCCTGGCTTGCGCCTGGCTGGCGTCTCGCGCCAGGTTGGCGCTTTGTGCCTGCCTGGCGCCTCGCGCCTGGCTGGCGTCTCGCGCCAGGTTGGCGCTTTGTGCCTGCCTGGCGCCTTGCGCCTGCCTGGAGCTTCGCAGCCTTTTGGCTGGCGTCTCGCGCCCGGTTGGAGATGGCGCCGTTGCGCCTGCCTGGAGGCTTTCGCCGCTGGCTGGTACCTCGCGCCTGCTGGTCGCCTCGCTCCTGCCTGGCGCCTCGCGCCTGGGTGGCTCCTCACCACTTGCCGGAGCTTCGAGCTTGGTAGAGTCTCGAGGATGTCTGGCAATGTCCACATCGGACACTCTTATCTGTCCTATATGTTCGCATCTAGCGCATCTGTGTCAGGTTGTAGGCCCGGTCTTTCTCCTCATCAGACAATGACAGTGTTCTTGGGGCTGTCTGCAGGTTTCTTCTTCCTTACTGACTGTGTCAGAAGGTCTTGAGTCGCCTTCTCAGTTAATGAACGAGAAATGTCCTTCACTACTGAGAAGGGAACAAAAAGTCAGACAAAGGCGAGTACAGAAGCGCTGCCCTCTGAGCGTGGGAGACCGCTTTGGTTAAAAAGACACTATATACTGTCCTCTTTTTAAGAAGACCTGCTCCAAACAAAGAGGAGATCTCAACCGAGCCATCCTGAACCGCTTTGTCTATACAAGACAAAATACACAGAAGGACTTCTGGTTCGAGTCCTTCAGAATCATGGGCTTTCTTGGACATCACCCCAAGGGACCAATCTAAGAAGTTGAAAACTTCCAATACATGAAAGAGTCCCTTGAGGAGATGGTCCAGTTCTGAAATGCCCCAAGTTATACGGGCAGAGTTCAAACCTTGTCTACGTGAAGCGTCAACTAAGGTCGAAAAGTCCGCTTCTGACGTAGACGGAAGAGAAATACCCATATTCTCTCCCGTCTGATATCAAATGCCTCTTTTACCAGCTAGTCTCGCTGGAGGCATGCAGAAGACCGTTCTAACTAACTCCTTCTTCAACTTCATCCAAGAGTCTAAAGACTGAAGAGCCCTCTTCATCGAAATGGCGGGCTTCATTCTAAGAAAAAAAACGAAGATTTCTTCGTCTTTGCACTCGAGAAAAGAGAGCGCGGAGAAGGAGGAGAGGCAGGAGTCAAGTCGTCTCCATACTCCTCTAGAAGCAAGGCTGTCAAAACATTATAGTTCGACAGTCCTTCTCTTCCTTGATACTCCTCCTCCGAGTTTACTTCTAACTCGGGGTCTAGATGAGTCTCCGCTGCTAATTCAGTACGTCTTTCCTCTGGAGGAGACAAACTCCTAATAGGAGAGGGGCTAAGGGAATGATATTCCTTCCTCTTCCCCGCTTTAATAGTCCTGGAAGGCGCCAACAGCCCAGGCTTCTCTCCATAAATGGATGACGCTTCCCGCTTGGATGACGCTTCTAGTCAGCCAAGCGTCCTGGCTGACGCCTCCCGTTTGTGTGGCTGCTGACGTCTGGATGACGCCTCGCGCCTGGAAGACGCTTCGCTCTCAAAAGGCGTCCTAACTGGCGCCAAAATTTTGGTTGGAGCCTCGCGTCTAAAAGCAGCTTTAAATGACTATTCATGTCTTGACGACGTCTCACGTCTCTCTGGCGTTACGTGTCTTCCGTAAGATTCTCCCGATCTCGCTCTCGAAACCGAAGCCTCTGCGATATGTTTGGAAGCTTCACGTCTGCATGACGCCTCTCGCTTCGCAGGGGAGAGAGGACGAGACTTCTTGATTGGAAGCGCAACGTCCTTCCTACGAGGCGCTAACACTCCCACCAAAGAGGCCAGTTGCTCTTGTACTGGCAAGATAATCTTCCTTGAAGCTTTTCCCACGTCATCTTCAATCGGGGGAGAAGTAGGAAAAGGAAGCAGTCTATAGGAAGCCTGTTCGTCTTCTACCTTACTGAGAGATCATCTTATGAAGAAGACTTTCCGCAGGTTCTCACAACTCTTTCCAATAAATGTTAAACATGTTAACAGTTATTATCGTCGATCGAGAAGGATCTCTTTGTTAACGCGAATAGGAGCGAAAAAAGAGATTCTCGATGCTCTATGCGATATGAGAGTGTCATGGAAATGGCCTAAGTGATTAAATGGGTAACGAAATCAGGAACGAATCTTGCCGTTACCGAGCTTGGTGTCCGAGAGGCTACTGGACTCTTAGGTTAATAACTCGCTAAAACGAGAAAATCTTGGATGGTGCTCTTGGCTCACTGCGCCAGGCTGGCGCTTCTGGAGCATTGCGCCAGGTTGGTACTTCTGGTGCGTTGCGCCAGACTGGCGCTTTCTTCTAATTCTTTTTATGTTATGTGCCAGAACACCTGTGCCTTTATGGTACCCGACATCCTTTCACATGTTAATACCGTTCTTAGTAGGAAAAAACTTTATATACGTAGTATAGTCCATTCAGGGAAACAAGTTCTGCCCCAAAGAGAATGTTTCCCATCCGACTCATCCATCTTCTTCTGAGCAGGTACTCTAATAAGCTATGCTTTCGTAAGCCTGAGAGCATTACATAATATAATGTTCTGCTGCGATAGAATCCTTTAATAATGTTACCTACGGTAAACAGCATTGAAAGGTTGTACTATCTCTCTTATTGAAAGCTTCTTAGCAAAAGGCATACAATATTTTTTTATTTATGTAGCTTAACTATCCCCTCAATCCGAGGTTAAGACCGCGATTGTAGGGGAGAGATACGGAAAGTTATTCCATCCCGCAGGAGAGAGAGATACGCCCGACCGCTCATGACTGACACCTACATGGTACTGACAGTAACTGGCGTAGGCGTACTGCGTTGGTCTCAGGCTCTCAGCGAAAGCAGTCCCCGCTTACTCTTCCAGAGTTGCCAGCTACTCCAATTAATAAAGGAATTTTATAAAATTATTATCGAACTTCAGGAAGTTCTTATTAAAGCCTATTTAAGCAAAACAAGACTTCGATAAATCTAGAAGCTAAGTAGGTGTAGTCTTAACAATCCCTTTAAGCGTAGTCCTTCCTAGGAAAGACGTAGAAGGATACTGGTAATTGAGTTGCACAGAAAAGAAGTAACTACGGTATGTGTTTATGATTTGACCGTATCGTATTCTCATACAGCAGAAACTCTACTACCTTCTACTATCTTCGTTCTTTTCGTTAATAGAACGATAGAAAGAGTATATATATATATATCCTTAAGGAACGAAGTTAATCAAGGAACTCTTTAAATCTTCGTGATTTCTTCATAAATCGCGGAAGAGACAGAATTCCTGTTCATCACTAGGGTTTACGGAAGGAAGTAGATATTTTCTATCCGCCATCATACCCAAACATCGATGAGATCTTATTAAGAAAAACTCCCAAAGCTCTCCGCCTCCTCAAAACGAGGAAGAGCATGGATGAAGGAGAGAGTCCGCATTGAGAGGAAACTGCTAACAAAGTAGTCTTCTGAATAATGAAAAGGGGCTTCTCTTAGTATCAGAATCCTTCTGACAAAAGCAACGGCCGCCTGTGCGACATCTTGCACATTTGCCAGGGGAAAGTTGCTCAAGTTAAAAATTCAAAGAGGAGTCTCGCGACTGACCTCTCTCTCTAATGAAGATTTTTGAAATCTTCTGACGCCTGGCGTCTGGATCCTTGCGCCTAGCGCCTGGCGTCTGGATAGTTCCGCGCGCCTGGAATGTTCCGCACGCTAGAAAGGAGACTCGCTCCTGGAACGTTCCGCTTGCGTAGAAGGTCCCGTGCGCCCTAATAGATCCGAGCGCCTCTAGTCTTGTTATACGAGCCTCTTGCCAGAAAACGTTCAATGGAAGCATCCTTCTGATTGCCATTCTACTATAAGGCTCCTTAGTTAAGCCGTCTGTTTTCTCTTTGAAGGCGCCTTGCGCCAAGAAAAAGTTCTGGAACGCGGCTCGCACTCAGTTGCTGGAACGCGGCTCGCTTTATCTGTATGAACGAGGCTCGCGCTAGTCTGTTGGAACGCGGCTCGCGCTAGTCTGTTGGAACGCGGCTCGCTGCTGGCTGTTGGAACGTGGCTCGCGCTAGCTTGCTGGCTGGCTCTCAGCCTCTCGCTCAGTGAGTCAGTGTTCTCTTATTCAGAGAACGAGCCAGATCGTCCGAACTTCTAACATGTACATTCTTCGTCTTTTCGGATGTAAGATGAAGAAACGGAAGAACAGACGCACTTTTTAAAGGCTGCCTTTGCAATGGCTATCCCTGGCAGTCTGGGACGTTTTACAGATCCTGCCGAGGGAACGCCCGATCGTGGGATTCTCCATAACCTCCGTAGGCTTTCGACTTTCTTCTCCTCTAGGCTTGTGAGTTTGGAAGAGGTCTAGGCCTGAGAGCGAGACAGAGCCGATCGAACGCACCCTCTACTAATTAGGACGCCGTTTCCAATGGCTAAACTTGGCAGTCTGGGACGTTCTATCTCAGATTCCTTTGCCGATGGGGACGCCTGATCGGTGGGGATTCTCCATAACCTCCGTAAGGCTTTCGACTTTCCTTCTCCTCTGGGTATGTGAGCTTGGAAGAGGTCTAGGCCTGGGAGCGAAACAGAGCCGAACAGAACGCACCCTCCACTGCACTAACAGTAAAATCACTTCTTACCTTTCAATAGCTCGTATTTTGAGCTACATTCCTTTGTCTTCAAATTGCAATATGAATTTGAAGATTCTGTGAAGTAAGAAGGAGATGAGGATCCACACTACTAGTAATGTTAATGCTCTAACTGCTCGTTAGTACGAGAGCTATATAAACTTCTAAAGGAAGCGTAACTATTCTTTACTTACATCCTCAAGAAGGAAGTTAGCTCAATCAATTCTAACATTTACTACACGTTATTATGAATAAATATGTTATTGTTATAATACAATTAAGTTTGTTCATACTTACCTGGCAGATATATATATAGCTGTATTTTCTGAAGTCCGACAGAATTTAAAAATTCGCGGCACACGCAGTGGGCGGCCAGGTGTGTAGTACCCATTCCCGCCGTGGGAGGCGGATATCAAGGAACTATTCCCATTTTCTATTCATATTTTATAGTGGGCCACTGTCTCCTGAGGGGAGGTGGGTGGGCACTTTAATTATATATATCTGCCAGGTAAGTATGAACAAACTTAATTGTATTATAACAATAACATTTTGTTCATGAAACTTACCTGACAGATATATATATAGCTGAATCCCACCTTCGGATGGTGGGAAGAGACAGAATAGGATTTTTTGGGAAACTAAATTAAGTAGATGATATACATCTTGGTTCCTCACCTGTTAGCATAGCCGACTTCGTGATTACTGTCACCAAAGTCTGCTTCTGCGTTACTAGAGTTGCCAGCGAGGTAGATACCTGTAATGCTGGTGCGCTCTAGATGATCCGTCAACGGGGGCGTGACCACAATGTGACTAGACCATATGACCATACTTCTGAGGGCACCGAAGCTAAAACCACCACCTGACCTAACCTATCAAAGTTAGTTCCATAACTTCTAGGCTAATGAAAAGGAACGCTCCTCAAGCGACCAACCCTTCAAAGTTAAAAGCACACCTATCCCTTTTCTATAGGATAGGATTCGTGTTGCTTCCTGCCCCCAATAATATATCTACGGAAATGTATGGTCCTAGCGACTTACAGATCTCAAATGTCGTCTTCACATCCCGTCGGGAGTGTGAAGCGAACACAGAGTTGCTTCGCTAAAGCGTGGCACTCAGGATGTTACTGAGTGTCATGCTCTGTTGAAATGCTCCGAGGCCGCGCCCTCACCTCTTGAGCATTCATATTAAGAAAAAATCTCAAATCTTTATGCAAACATAATGAATGAGACCTCTTAAAAGAACTCCTTGGCTATAATGCCAGGGTTTTCTTGGACATGAACCAGTCTGGTCTTTTGTACGGAACACCGCAGATTGTCGGAGTGTGAAGCGAACACAGAGTTGCTTCGCTAAAGCATGGCACTCAGGATGTTTACTGAGTGTCATGTTCTGTTTGAAATGCTTCCGAGGCCGCGCCCTCACTTCTTGAGCATTCATATTAAGAAAAAATCTCAAATCTTTATGCCAACATAATGAATGAGACCTCTTAAAAGAACTCCTTGGCTATAATGCCAGGGTGTTCTTGGACATGAACCAGTCTGGTCTTTTTTTACGGAGCACCGCAGATTGTCCGTTGACCTTGACTTTCTATAGTTTTATCAAGATAAAACTTGAGAGACCCTACAGGGCACAGGACTCTAATGCCCTTGCCCAATAATTTGTGCCATACCCTTGGTCTCCAAGCCTTCGGGTCAAGGGTTAGACAGGTTTTCGTTCTTATCAAGAACGGAAGGCTTAGAGGACAGACCGCATTATGTCCTTTAAAGCCAAAACCTCTGATGATGGCTAAAACCTCACTAACCCTCTTTGCCGTGGCTAGAGCGGTTAGAATATTAGCCTTTCTGGTCACGTGTATTAAGTTCGCAGAAAGGATAGGTTCGAAATGCTTTTGGCATCAGAAACTCAGACTACGTCTAAGTTCCATGCCGGAACCTTTGATCCAGAGAATTTCAAGATCTCCACAGACCTCAAAGATCGTGAAGCTTTGTTGTTTGACAGAACCGAATCTCTGAGCCTAGAGGCCGTCAACAACATATTTGCATATTCTACAATAGTTAGGACTTCTAGCTTATCTCATACTTCAGACGGAAAGATAGAACCATAAGGAAATTCACAGAGGTCGAGTTGGAGGAATATTCATTTCCCTTCACTTACTCCAGAAACGGCCTCCTCCGATTGAACACTGAAAATAGGCAGCACTGCTTTGCCTTGGCCAAGAGACTGCCATCTCTTGAAGATCTTATCGCTATGTACCGTTGAAGACGAAGGTAGATATTGAATGCAACCTACGTCTTCACAGACGAATCGAGAGAAGGATTCTCAAGATTCTGAACCTGTGCTTACAAATGACTGAAAACGCTAACTGCTATTTCATTGCTGTCCGGTGAGAAGTCGTAGTTGCAATGAAAGCGGGGCGTTTCTTCAGTAATGAAAACACAGGGGAAAGCGCCTGAAGGACTGCTTCTCATGGGCTGAACATTTGGAAGTAGAGCTGTCAGGTCGGAGAGTAGGCGATGTCTTTATGACATATCTGTTAATTCGGAATGAACAATTGTACACCTACGAATATGAGATATTTTAAAGACAAACTCAGATGTCTGCAAAATCATTCGCATTATCAGTGCGATGCAGCGGGAGACTTGTACAGACTTCTGTTACCGTGCGGTAAACAGTAAAATGAATAAGTCTAAGAGATATCTCTGTTGAAAATTCTCGCAATATCGAAGGCGATGGAATCTATCGTCACAGCAGTAGATGGTCCTTCATAATTGCGAGAATCCCCTTTAATCAGAGACCTAAGTCCAAGATTGTTGGGCAGAGATACGGTTCGGTAGTCAATCAAAGCAGGGGAGAGAGAGAGACATAAACAACCGTGCATCTCGGAGGCCCAGCTGATACTGAGCGGCTATCAGGCACAGGCATTTCAATACGCAGTAGCAGAGCCTGAGCTCCCGCTGACTCGTCATCCTGAGTTGCCAGGTAATCCATATTCCACAAAGGAATGCGTTCGGCTAGAACCACGAGCATAAAAGATATGCTCGAGCAATTTATATTTAGGCGAAACGAATTTCGGTAAATATAAAAGTTGAAATGGTGTTGTCGTGACAAAACCATAAGTATATAAAATTGAAACAAACTCCTGGGAGGTTGCAGGCAACCCCGAGTTGCAGTTCAATTAGAATACTTCTCGTCTAAGTCGCAATCCGTAGAAAAACTAGGATATGCGCCTACCCCTCGGACAATTCAACTGCTTAGTAGAATCATGTCGCGAGGTTAATATACGTAGTATATTTATAGGATTCTGAACAACTATCTCATCCTAAATTCTTTCCTTCAAGAAAACAAAATAAGGATTGGAGATCGACCACCTTCGATCTCTATCAAAGAGAGTGAAGGAGAAGTCTTCCTCGAAGGAAAGCTTCAATGGTGAACAGAATACTAACTGCCTGAGTTGCCAGCTACTCCCTTTACGAAGGAATAGGTATGATATTATCGAGCAAAAGGAAACTCTCAAGCAGGCGTATTTAAACGAAACAGAATTCGCTAAATACAGAAGCTGAGTTGGTGTTGTCGTAACAATACCTGAAGAGTTGTTCTTACTCCGAAAACTCTTGGAAGGTGGAAGGGAGTGCCAAATAAATACATTAGAACAACAGTTCTTTCGGCTTCTATCCGCGGAGGTAAATACGATATGCGTAAATGACTTGACCCATGCGTTAGCAAAATGACGCAAAGATAAACTACATAAGTATTGTAGTAATTTGAACATCAAATTCTCTACTACATCTTTCCTCGACGAGGAAGAGAGAAAGAAAGGGAAACCGACTGTCCACGTTCTAATGAATGAGACTTTTTAAAAGAACTCCTTGACTCTTTGCCAAGACTCTTTGCCAAGAAAAGGGAGTAATATTCGAATAGAGATCATCAAGAGAACCGAGGATCGAAAAGGACCGTTCAATGTTCTTATGATATTGGACATAAGACTTCTGGATCTAGTCTACAAGTCTTTTTCTTACTCCCCGGATGAGCCTCTGAAAATGAATGAGAGCTCTTCCGAAATTTGTTAATGAGTTTATCCGCTTAAACGATAAAACGTTAAAATCTATGTCAATGAGAACTACCCATTTATGAGGGGTCCCCCACTTAAATGACAATGGGGAAAACGTCCTGACTTGACAAAACTATCAGCACTTTGCTAATAGGGGAAAAACCCTTTAACATGGCCGAAAGTCACCCAGGAATCCGAGTATATAATCTTCCCGATTCTCAAAGAAATCGATGAAGAGGAAAGAGGGATCGAAGAAAAAATTCGGGTATGTCTCTCCGCTAACTCCGAATCCTTTTTTAAAAATTTCTGTAAAGAAATGTCCTCAACAGCAAATAAGACGCCTTCAACAAGTCTTTTCTCTCGCAAAGCGTCCTGCCGAGCTTCCACCGAAGCGTCCTGGCGAATGTCCACAAAAGCGTCCTCATAAGCGTCCTGCTGAGCGTCCTCAAAAGCGTCCTGCTGAGCGTCCTCAAAAGCGTCCTGCCGAGCGTCCTCAAAAGCGTCCTGCTTAGCGTCCTGGAAAGCGTCCTGCTGAGCGTCCTCAAAAAACGTCCTGCTTAGCTACGAGCGTGTCTGAGCAGAGAACACCACCAAGTCTTCTGAACGACGTTCCAGAGAGGACTCGTTGAGCGCCGCCCTTAATGCATGCAAGGCCCGCCAAGAGGCGTCCTGGCGAGCGACCTTGCCAACATCTCATGTTATGACGAACCGCGTTTTGCGTATGACGTTGAATATTTTTAAGGGACGTCCTCATGCGAGTCTCCATGGAGAGCCGCACGCTGCTCCTGAAGAGTGTGAACACTAAAGGAAGACGTATGGCTTTCGTCTTCCGCAAGGTGCTTGCCGAGCGTCCTGGAGAATGTCTCTACTTATAGGACGTCGAGCACCTCCAAAAGCTTCCTCACGTCTAAATTGCCCTTCTTATGCAGACCAGAGACATAAGTTGTTTGACTGTGCAAAGCAGCTTGCCGGCCGTCAAACTTATCAGCTTGCTTTTTCGAAGTAAAGCGAACGTTACATAACGTATACGGAGCGCCATGAGGAGAGGAGACGAATACTGAGTTGCTCCTCCAAAAGGTGGAATCAAGAATGTCCTTGATTACCAAATTCTTTTGGAATGCTAGCGAGGTTGAAACAGCTCTAACTTCATGAGCGTTCACTCGCAGGAGGCTCAAATCACTCTTCTGGCAAGATGAATGAGCCTCCTTAATAATGTATAAATGATGTATACATGAGCGTTCACTCACAGGAGGCTCAAATCACTCTTCTGGCAAGATGAATGAGCCTCCTTAATAATAAAAGTATAAATGATGTATACATGAGGCGTTCACTCGCAGGAGGCTCAAATCACTCTTCTGGAAAGATGAATGAGCCTCCTTAAATGTCCCTTAGGAAAAGAGCCAGTGCATTCTTCTAAAAGGGAAAATGTGGTCTCTTTACTCTTTCATCCTCTCGTGACGAGAGAGAGGACGTGAAGCGTCCTCTTCTCTAAAGCTTCTTTAGGGGGCGCGAGTCCTTCCGAGAACTCCAACCCCTGTGTGGGGAGGACGCCTCGGAGGACGAGAAGCAATCCTTCAAGAATCGTGCACGTGCTCGATCTTCGGCAGCCTGGGAAGCGACAACAGGACCTGCCGAAAGGAAGCCAGATCAGCATGAAAAACCCGTAACCCTCCTTCGGCTTTTGACATGCCCTCTCCCTGGTTTCCTGGGAGTCCGACAGAGGTCTAGGCCTAGAGGCATTATGGGGCCGATCTGACGTTCCCTCCTAACGAGAGAGAGGACGTGAAGCGTCTTCTCTAAAGCTTCTTAGAGGGCGCGAGTCCTTCCGAGAGCTCCAACCCTTGCGCGGGGAGGACGCTCGGAGGACGAGAAGCAATCCTTCAAGATTCGTGCACGTGCACGATCTTTAGCAGCCTGGGAAGCGTCAACAGGTTCTGCCGAAGGGACGCCAGATCGGTGGGGAGCCCCGTAACCCTCTTTGCGGCTTTCGACATGCCCTCTCCCTGAGTCCTGGGAGTCCGACAGAGGTCCAGGCCTAGAGGCATTATGGGGCCGATCTGACGCCCCCTCCACAACACAAGGGGCACTACACTTTCACAACACTGATTGGAGAGCGAGCACTTTAGTCTAAGATTACTTGATGTAATCCTCTAGCAGACACTTCTTCTAGGCCCGTAAGCCATACCACAGGGTTAGGCAAAATAAAAACTACAGGAGGTTAGAAGGTTCATTATTTCTAACTTCTGTTTACTGTGGAGGAAAACTCCTGATTCTAACACGCTTCCTTCTTCCGTAATCAGTCACACATTACACTAATTACATTGAACTTATGCAAAGAAAACATGTAAACGTCATATCTACTAAGTGAGTGTCTACCGAAAGTTCCGGTAGCCTCACCTTACCATGCAGACAACAAAGTCTGAAACTAGGCTAACTAGCTTCAGACATCAAATGCAATGAAAAAATTTACGATAGCGTATGCCTAGCGGCAAATCCAAGATAATCGAAAGAATAATTAGGATACTTAAGCGGCTAATGAAGTTTTCAAAATCCTAGGCGGAGGTCTGTAAACAGTTGTTTACCGACCGGCGACAGAAAAAATATGCATAGAAAAGGGAATGGGAATAGTTCCTGATATCCGCCTCCCACGGCGGGAATGGGTACTACCACCCTGGCCGCCCACTGCGTGTGCCGCGAATTTTTAAATTCTGTCGGACTTCAGAAAATACAGCTAATATATATCTGTCAGGTAAGTTTCATGAACAAAATTAAAATTTTCCTTGCAAACTATGTGATTGTCTACCGAAAAGTTCGGTAGTTACACGTAAACAATTCTTCGAAATTTTCGAAGCCAAAGTTATAAAAACAAATTAATATGCGTATGCCGAACCAAAGATCCAGTACTTCCCTGCAAAAGATAGCCCAGAAGATCGATGGCGATGAAATCCAAAAATCAAGTCAGGAGGAACTGCAAACGTTGTTTACATTCCAAGCGACAGAAAAAATATGAATAGAAAACGGGAATGGTTCCTAATCCTGCCACCCAGGGCAGGACGGTAGATCACCTGACCTACCTGCAGCGTGTGCCGCGAAATTTGAATTTCTGTCGGGGACGACGGAGTCTTAGCTATGTATATATCTGACAGGTAAGTTGATTGTATGAAATTGGAACCTGAGGGAGAGGGGGCTACATTAAACCAAAAATCACCCTGTTGCACTCCCGATACTTCCACTGACGAATCAATGGAAGAAAAGGAAGGTGACACGGGAACACTAGAACTAGCCATAGGAAGAGCAATCGAGGGAGGGGAGCAAACGAATCATCCAGTTGAGGCAAAGAAAACAGGGATTCGTAACAGTGCAAAAATAAGCTCTGCACCTACTGCATGTCGTATGTGGATCTGCAGCTGTGAATGCCTGGGGATATGCATTGACGAGGCCATGAAGACTCCGAGGAATCCAAAATCAACCAAAACGCACACACACACAACACACTGAAAGAAAGAACACGGGCTCAAAACAACCAACTTAGAAGGAGAACAAAAGCACAAGCATCTACTCCCCAAGGCGGTTAAGGAAAAGAGTGGAGCGTCACAAGGTCCAGTGCGTGGTCTCTGACCAGCTATCACCTCTCACGTGAACGAGTTGCAAGGTCTCACAGATTTCTTGCTTTACGATCTTTGATTGTGTTAACTGGTTACCAGCTGGCACTTGGAAAGTTATCCTATTATTAAGACCGAAGGTTTGTTCCGCATATGAACAAATACATTTTACTGTTGTTTTCACGCTGAAAAAAGATATATACATAAATCTCATATCATTATGAAATAGGATGAAAATAGCGAATGGAATCTGTTAATTTTTTACACGAAACATGCTCCAACACCATCTCTTAACAAAAAAAAATAATCTAGTTCACAAAAAGATGTATTCAAGTCATATTTCAACTTAAAAACATTTCATATACTGAAAATAACCTTGTCCCATATAAACAGTTCCTAGAGATTAATTTACGCTAAATAGGAGCAAAAAGATTAATCTGAATTTGAGTTAAATACGGCAAAATATTCTTACCTCTGCTCTCGGCTGATTTTTCCAACCCAAGATATTGATCGATTTGTTTGTCTTTTATAATACTATAGTGTGTAATATGAGAATACATACAGTATTATTTGGAGACAGTAAAGTAAAGCACAACTTAAAAGAGCCAAGAAGAAGATGTAAATTCATTGCTTGTATTACATGAGGGTCTCTTGGCGCTTAGGCCTAGCAATCGATAACCAGACTACAGCCCCATCTATTAACGAAAAAAATACCTAAATCTAGTTCACAACAAGATGTCTTTAGTCATATTTCAACTTAAAATCACTTCATATAAAGAAAAATAACCTTGCCCCATATAAATAGTTTCTAGGGATTAATTTACGCCTATTTAGCAGTTTTTAATTTACTCTAAATAGAAGCAACAAAATAATTCTGAATTGAGTTAAATACAGCAAATTAATCTTACCTTTACTCTCAGTAGATTTATGAATGGTTTGTTTGTATTTTATAATACAATAGTAATATAAGGCTACATACAGAATTATTGGACACAGCAAAGTAAAGGATAACTTTTTAAAAGAGCCAGGGAAAAGATGCATCTTCGTTATGTTTGTATTCTATGAGGCAGTCTCGGCACTTAGCCTAAGCCATCGATAACCAGACAATGGTGCTATAAACCCTACGGCGGGTAAAACCCAGTTATAAATACTACAGGAAGTCCCCAGTTATCGGCAGACTCGGGTAATGGCGATCCGGTTTTATGGCGCTTGTCTAGCACCATAAAATCAGCAATTTATGGCGCCATAACAGGTCAAGTTTTAGTTATTGGCACCATAAGGTGCTAATAATAAGAGTTATGGTGCCATAACATACCTAACAGAGGCGCCATTACCTGGTTATAGGTGCCATTAACCAAAACCTGCCATAAATTGCTGAGTTTCAGTTAATGGCGGTTTTTGCTTATCAGCATTCCGTGAAGAACGGAACCCCCGCCGATAACCGGAGACTACTTGTAGATTGAACAAGCACCACAAAACCATAATGCCAGTAACCGATACCAACGGTAACTGGGGGCTACCTGTGTATACTTCCACATTTACCAGAATGGAACAAAATGATCCTATGAACCCCTTTAAAAATAATTGACTCAAAAGCTTTGTGCTTTTTCTTCATTCAGAATAAATGTGCTGAATGGCCTCCCGGCACTAGTGCTGGGCCATACAGCCTGATTTTCATACATTCATGAGGAATATTCAATTGTTCTAAAAATATTAACTTTAGTATGACTTGTGACCTGGCAAAGAAACAATTTTATGTATAATAGATAAATAAAATACAGTACTGTACCAGCTGCCTAAACTGCCTCATACTTTCAGTATATGGTATAACAATATCCAGTAATTGAGCAAACTAACCAGCAGCTGATATAAGAGTTGGTAACCAGTCAGTGATATGTAACATCTCGTGAGAAACCCGTCCTGGATTAAGAAGTTTTGGAGACCAAATGAAGCCTGCCCCTCGTACTCCTCCCTCCCACATTGATGCCTTGACCTGAAACATAAAACCTATAAAAAACTCATATTTGCATACCTAATAGGTCTGTAAAAATAAGAACCCTGTATTAGAGTAATTTAACAGGGTTCTTCCTGTAGCATTACATTAGCCAATCACATACAGTAAATTATTTTCAGCAATCCATCTGTATAATGGCAAAAAGGAGTGTCCTTTCAGGGAAGAAGGCATATTTTTAGGCCCTTTACTAAAGCATATAGCAAATTTTAAAACAACAATTTTAGCTCACCAAATAAAAATAAAAATATATATAATTTTCAGATATAAAAAGCATCTTCCACACTAGAAATGTAACACTTCAACAGTAAGAGAATGTAACACTTTAACTGTAAGGGTTGAGAACTTAAAAAGACAAATTTTTTAATCAATTTGTATTTTTCATAGCTAGCAAACCTGAGGTCTTAACAATCTTCTAGCACTAGCTGGAAACCAGTAAAAACAATAAGAGATTGTAAAAGCAAGGAATCTGTGGCATCTGGCAACTCCTGCATATACACGGTGGATGTTTGGTCTTCGACCAAGCTCGAACCCCAGCGATATGCCAGTCTTTCTTCCAACCCAGGATATGAGAGGGAAGGCTAGAGGTGGGCAATTAATGTTAAGACCTCAGGTTTGTTAGCTATGAACAATACAAATTCATTAAAAAATTTGTCATTTGTTCATATGTGGAACAAACCTTTGGTCTTAACAATAGGATAGACTTATACTTGGAGGGAGGCTAAGGATATTGTAGTCCTCAACTGGTTAGATTAGCTAAGAACTCGGCAATTGCTAGGCTAAGAACTCAACTACTTAGTCTAGATTGAGAAGGCTTCTGAATTATCTAGGCTAGGCTAGGCTTGGCTAAGACCTTACCCACTTAGGTTAGGTCGTGTTAACTACTTACCAGGTAAGAATGGAATTACTTAGGCTAGACTAAAATAGAAGAGCCAGCATTTCCTTACCTTCCTTCTCCTCGAAGTGTCTTGGCCTAGACCCACGTATCTAACCGTAAAGTAGGCCTGAATCCCAAGGAAGGCCGGATGGCTTGATTGAATAAATCCATCGACTGGAATAACCATGCTTCCAAATCCAATGTAACTTGAAGAGAAGACCCTGGACGTGTCTGTTCAATGAACATGTATGTGAACTTGGTATACAGATGTGGGCAATGGTACACGTACGTGTAAGTTGGTGTACAAAGCAGATGTCAATGTACGGACAAAATTCAGATGCCAACATTATCTGGTGTTCCCAGGTGGTCACCCATCCAAGAACTGACCAGACCAAACTTTGCTGAACTTTGTTGATCGAATGAGAAGCTGTGCTTTCAATGTGGTATGGCCGTTGGCTGGTCATGGCACCAACACGCCCGTGGACGTTGGTATAAAGACATGGGATGAAAATACATATCAAGCAGCTGGATATGTGCTGATCATCGACATGGACAAGCGATGGTTAAGTACGTGGACGAGCAATGAACTACATACACGGACCAGTGATGAAACCCATACTAGTTCGTGTCATGTGGAGCAAAATACATTGGAATATCAGAGAGAAGATCGCTCCAGGGATGCCTTTCTTCCACTAGCTCCACTGCCAACCACACAAACACGAAAGTGTGGGGAAAAAACACGACCTTGTGGGGCAGATGATGAAGCACTCCTTCATTCGTAGCTGATGAAACCACAAAGTCCTTGATCCTCTAACATCTGATATGATGATGAGTCTGTGATGGAGAAAAGGTAGGAGTAAAACTCCTCTCTCTACTTGGTGTCTTACAAGCAGGAGTTAGGAAGAGACACTCCGTTACGACACTTCTTTTTCTTTACAGATACATCAGAAATCCTCTCTCCAAACAAGGGTCCAGCCTCTTGAGGACTGCTTGAACCAACGCCTCGACGGCTCGGTGATAAAAGACAATGATGTCGTATCGGGAAGAGATGATGTCATAACTGGAGGATGAGCGGCCACAGCATCTGACGTCATAGGCTGAAAGGACACTGGAATGACGTCACGACATCTCTGAAGACCAGGGCTGGTCGATGGTCTCAGCCATTTCACTGGCAGAGCGAAAAGGAGCAACCCAGGTGGCAGCACACAAACAACATCCCATCCATGGAAGAACCCGTAGCCAAAGTCATGCCCAAACTACTGCCACCTTGGATGACTTCGTATCTAAAATTAAGTAATTGTATGCATTCCTCCTCTTGGTTGCAGAACTCCAAGACAGCTACAGCCAAACACAGCAGTCCATCCAAATACCATCTCCAGGAAGATCATACTGCTGGTTACAACAGACCGTGATGGTGTCATGGACGAAGTTGAAAGTCACTCCACTGCTCAACAGGCATAGGAGAGACATCACAGACAGATGATGTCACAACATTTAACTGTAGCAGTAAACTGCTGATCAAGGCCAGGGTCTTGCAGACAGAGAAGATGGCAAAACAGAGTATCCTGACATCTCCTACAGTAAGCAGATGGACTCCTAGGATACGTATACGTGATGGATAGCGACAAATCTTCAAGAGAAAAACCATCATCATAGAAATATGGAGAGAGTTTGATCCTAAGAGCAGCAACAACTATGCAGACGTCAAAACCCATGACATCACATGCCCATTCACGTCACAAATCATTCACGCCATCACACAGCAGAACTGTCACAAAGAGCACAATAACAATTGAGTACCAGAAAACGTAAAGTAAAATAGTATTACAAATATAACACTACCCAGTTGAACATCATATGAAAACGATCACAGCAAACCGTAAGGTTGGCATCCCCGTACGATGACATGAATTGTTCGACAGGAAGGGGCTCCAAAACAGCAAGGAACCCACCACCAACAGCATTGACTGCTTAAAGCCTCACTTCTTCACAGCACAAACACACAAGTCAAAAATAGTGAAATGGCATCTCTGTCAGATGGAAGCAAAGAAGGGGGCTCTCAAGTTGTGGGAGAACGCCTCTGCTACCAGGTTCCAAACAATAAACAGGGCTGACAACTTCAGAATCTGTAAATAAACTAAATTTCTCTCTCCCTCAGGAAGATGCAACCTGAGAGATAAAATTCGTCCCGAACATCCCCCAACGCACACATTCTGAAAGACTAAAACATTACAAAGTTCCCAGACATGTGTGAAAGATACATAAAAACATAAATGTCAATACACAATTTTCAAATCAAAACACTAAAGCAAAGATTTGTCTAACACACTGACATCCACGGAACTTCTAGGCTTAATAAAAAGAAATAAAGTGCTGGCTACAATAAAAAACTGGCTTGGAAATGGAAAGCAAAGCAAAACTCCGGTCTCCTTGGCAGTAAAAGAAAGACTGGCATATCGCGGGGGTCCAAGCTTGATTGAAGACCAAACATCCGCCGCGTATATACAATAATCTTTGATTGTTTTTTACTGGTTTCCAGCTAGTGCTAGAAAATTTATCCTATTGTTACGACAAGGTTTATTCTGCATATGAACACCATTTATTTATTAAAGATATTTTATTTTACATAAGCTTTGCCCCTTATATGGTGTGGCTTTAGAGAAAAAAATGCAAGATTGCTATCATACTGATAATTAATCTGCTGAAGTGAGGATTAGGTTTCTATACTTAAAGCTTCCATAACAGTAGCCCACATAGGAAACTCATTAGCAGTGCGTCACACTCCAATACAACATTATGCCTTACCAACATTTGCAAATCCCACTATAACTCAAAATTAAACTAAAAGTGATACAGTTGACTAATAACAAATTTTATTCTAAATATATCAAAAGAAAACTTGTTTGATACGGTACCTGAAGAGGTCTCTTGCATGAATATTTTTGCATAAATTGCTTTTGCATTTATAAAGTATTGAACATCTAAAAGTTATCTTTTGCTTTTGCATTTAGCATAAACTAAATGCTACCTATTCAAACAACATTACCCCTCTAAGTGGCCAATTAGAAGCAGCATTTAGATTAAATCCTCCTGCTGGGCCTCCGTTATCTGATGTGAATAAGATTACTGCATTCTGAAGCATCTGTTGGCGATCTAAAGCATCTATCACATGACCCACTGACTCGTCCAATTTCCAAAGCATGCCTGAAAAAATAAGCCTATTTTATTATTTACCGAGATCTCTTGTATTATTAAATAAAAGAAAAACTGAATTGTTTTAAGACAGATTTCCAGGTGGATACCTCTATAGTAATACCAAAAGACCAATGATACTGTACTGGTACTGAATATCAAGTTACTGAATATCTTATCCCCTTAACAACTACTGCATGTACTCTATTTCTTTACATTTAAGTAAGTCAAATAAGATTTAGTTCTGTATGCTCTTGATTTTTACAAAGGTATTGTTTTGTTTATGTTTTCTCTCCACTTTCTATACTGTTTTGCATACCTTACTAAAGCATCTGGGTTTTCTCAAATGTCATATTAAGTTGCCCAAAGGTGATGTCACACAATTAACTTCTTTTTGCATTTTGATGATATGTCATCAATAAAAGCACCAAAGAAACAAATGCTATACAATGAGCTGACTTATTTCTACCATAAACATGACAAATTTTTAACCAATTTGTATTTTTCATAACCTTACACACCTGAGGTCTTAACATTAGGATAAATACTCAGCACCAGCTGGAAACCAGTAAAGTTTAAAATAATTGTGTACGGAAAGGAATATTGGCATCTGTGCTTGGTCACGAGACATTTGGAGCCACCCACATACCACTCCCTAACTTGTGACCCCGTTAGTTAATCTTCCAACCCAGGCTGGTTAAAAATTTGTCATCTGTCCATACACGAAACAACCTTCGGTCTTAACATTAGGATAGACTTACTCTTGGTGGGAGGTAAGTACTATTAACCAACTGGGAGTTTGCCCCCTTTGATCAGTTTTCTGAATAACAACTGACCATTATTTCAGAATCTAAGACATATATGAATATCATAGAGTCAGATTTCTGGGTTCTACACAATGTCATAGTTCATTGCGTCCGGGGAAGATAAAAAGATCTGTTCTTCTAATAAACCAATTCATCCACTCATGTAGGTTTGTTATCATTCCTCTCCCCCTTGCTAAAGAGAGGAATGTCCTGCTACTGATAGGTATCTTACTGATACTCACCCTAACAGTATGGCTACTTTACTCACCTGTACCTTGATCGTTCCAGCTTATGTTAGTACTCTCTTCTTACTGCCCGAATTAAAGAAGGAGACAGAATTTGAAAAGGAAAGAGGCCAGTTATCTCTTCCATTTCACATTCATATCATCATCTTAGCCAAGATACCAACTGACCTGCCAGGGGGTACTGGATGAGTTACACCATTTGTTGAGCAGCCACCAAAGGACCCAAGGAAATTGCGTCCAAGGACCTCTGGGCAACCTTATTTATATACAGGAATTGAAAGTGGTTTGTCATAAAAATGAACCCACTCTCAAATTTCAATGAACAGACAGACACTTTCTTAATATTACTCAATTTGAGCTTCAATACAGTCACAGACCAACCGTCACAATCATTTTAACAGATATGGTCTTAATTGCCAGAAAGCACATATTGCTCTGATGACCTTCTCTTCTGTATAACCTCATTGGAACAACTTGACAACAAGGAGTAGGCTTGACCGATCGCCTCTGTTTGGCCTGTTCCTTTACGTCAACCACCTTTATGTTCTAGGTGATGTAGATCTTTCTATAACCACAGAGTACTTTGACAAGTCAAACCCGGCCCTCCTGAAGGTCTCTTACGCATACTCACACCGTCCTGAGCATGACTAAGAAATGTATCTGTCATCATGACCTGTGCTGCATTGACTCATTATCCCAGATTCTGGGGTAAATTGGAACTGTTGTTCCTAACTACTTTTGAGTCTACATAAAAAACCTGGGTATCGAGTACTCCCACTCTACCAAGGTCAGAGGAAGACCACCATCCACGGTCAGTTTCCTGTAACGTGACTGATGTATGTGCCTGGTGGTAATCCATCAATTCTACTCTGATACAGAGTATGTTTTCACTTATCAGACCGGAGTTCTTATGTGCCCCAGCCAGTTCACTGCTCCTGATTCATCTGAAGATTACTCAGTGTGAAGTGATATTTACATGCCCAATCACCAGTCCAATGTATATCACCATACATGTAATTACAGAGAGACTTCCCTCTATTCTGACAACCTCTCCACCAGATCATTGTCTACTGACAGAATGCCTTTAATGGACAGAAACCTCCTCTATACAGGGAGTCATGGCCAAAGAGTCATTCTGTATATGTGAGTTAAAGACCTTTGGAGTCGTGTTACATCCGAGGTGACACTCTACATCCAAAATCTTAAAAACTATTAGTTCGAAAAGGGATACTGGGCAACCTCCAGACCTTGAGATATTAATTCTACCTATCGGTGGTGCCTCTTCCCCACACAAACCTGGTAGCGATGATCGTGCTACAATAAACTTTATCAGTCACCCATCTTGGGTCCTCCTTAATTACTGGAACCCATTCTTCCATTCGGGATATGGAGGAACAGGAGAACCTAGAGTTTGTGTAACCTCCAGGTTGTTCCCAGTAACCTCAATGGAATCCTCAGGCTCCTCGAAGGGTGAAACAACCTGAGACAGTTCTTACATTGTTTTTCCATTATACGAGTTCATCTGCCAAACCGGTAGTCTGAGGTCCAACTCCCAGCTTGGCCAACGCGGAATCAAAGAAACTTATTTCGTGTAATAGAAATTAATTTATCGATATAGTGCGGTTCGGATCCCACAATAAGCTGCCGGTCCCATTGCTAGGTGACCAATTGGTTCCTAGCCACGTAAAAAATATCAAATCCTTCAGGCCAGCCCTAGGAGAGATATTAATCAGCTCAGTGTTCCTGTCAAAACTAAGATACACTTAACTTTTCCAATTATATGGACGATATCATAGAAAAACCCCAGGGGGATGTCCTATGATAATATATTCTATTCAGACACGTCCTAATTATCCTCCTGTCCAATGAATTAAGCTGTAAACAGGACATGGCTCATTTGTCCACAAGTAATGTTACTTTCCAACCACGTAACAACCTATGCGGTGATCTGTTACAATATACGGGCATATGTTCAATATGCTACCTTCCAAAGGGAAATCCTATATTGCCAGAAACCACCATGGTGCTATTCTCAAGTAACCTAGCCCAGAACTGTCCCCAACGTCACTTCACCCCACCTCACTCTTGAAGTATGGGAAACCCCACCTTCCCCTTTCAGATATGATGAGGTTCTAATGCCTTGCTTCAGCCAACTGAAGCTCGAACCCTCTATGTTAGATTCATGACTTTAATATAGAAACTAGACCAGGATGGAAGAGACCCATTTGTAGATTCTAGGTTAACCTAGCCAACAACCACATGGACTAGTCTAAGTAGGTATAGTCAATTAAGAATTGACTAACTTATTTTAAGTTGGCAAGACCAGGTTGATCCTGGCTTGGTTAGGTTAGGCTATGCTAACTCTTCCACCAATTAGGCTAGGTTAACTCTTCCACCAATTAGGCTAGGCTAACTCCTCCCTCACTAAGGTAGGTTAAGTCCACCAGAGATGTACTCTTAACTAGGCTAGGCTAGTATAGACTAGCTTAATCTAGAAACTAAATGACTTAGGTTAGGGTTAAGTTGTTCAAGAAAGTTTGGGCTATACATGCTAGGCTACAACCACAACCTTCTAAGCTGAGGTGGTAAAAGTGTTTTGAATGGGTAGCCTAGGCACTAGTCTATGCTTGGCTATACTTATAACCTTACTAATTCGCCCAAACTAAGATAGTAAAAGCATGTTAAGTAGCCAGACCATGCTAAGTCATCAACCCACTGTTAGGTTAAGTTGACATGTACGAAATGTATGTCGGAACCATCTAACCTATGAGTTAGGCTAAGCTAACTAAGAATTGTACCACTCAGACTAATCCAAGATAGTAAATGCAGGTTCGAAAACTAAACCGCAACCATTAGCTAGTCCAAGCCAGCACCTGCATACCCAAACCAGTTAGTTCGGACAGTCTAAGCTAAGAACTACTAACTCAGACTGGCTGGAATAGGCTACGAATTTAACCACTTGTTAGGCTAAAAGATATGACTCAATTAGCCTGGCTATAGCACCTTAGGTTACAAGTGCCCTACTTAGGGTTGGCTACCTTAAGTGGCGAAAGAAAGTTCAGCTCCTCCTTTCGACTTAAGTTTCCATGCAGTTTCATTAATAAGAATGGTTCTACAGTATTTTATTTCTAAGGAACCAAGCTTCCGATTAACTTTAACTACTTGTGTAAGAGTCGAAGCGTTTGGTCAATATTCTTATAGGAACAAACCAGATTATACCAACAAGTATATAAAACCTGGGAATTCTTCTTACCTGTAAAGGTTTGAAGTTTTCTGGGGTCAACCCAAAGTCTGTTAACTCCCCACCATTCAGGCTGTATATGATTACTAAGAGGAATCCATAGCCTTCCAGTAATCGGTGCATTTACGTATTGGAAAACGGACTCTACATGACTCTAACAAGGTAATTCATACACCTTCGTATCCTTTTTCAATCCAAGCACCATGTCAATCCCCGGGGGAAGCATACTGGTAGGTGTCTCCATGCTCCCCGAAAGGTTATTGAATTGACGAATCAAATCAATCACCTCCGCATACAAAGCCAGAAACTTTTTTTTTTTTTTCTCCCCCTCTGGTTCTAACGTACTGTGTTCAGCCACAGGAGACATTAACTCACTCCTATTCTCTGACAAACGTGCGGGTGCGTCATGGCCGACCGACCCTACGGCCACGGCATCTTTGATCTCTAATGGCAGCCGACAGCTCGATCTTGAATAGTCAGTAGGATTTGAGAAAGTATCTATTTGCAATCTAATATGCAAATATGAGAGCAATTTTATCATATTTCATTACTCTGACATCTAGAGTCCATGGAAAAAGTTTCTAAAAGCATCTGCGTATGTATTAAGTTCACCAACGGCATTGTAGTCTCTCTTAGACTCTTTGTAGTGGCCACTGGCAACTCTGCGTCGGCCGCTAGCCCAGCGACCGTCGACGCTTTCGCTCGTTCGGCCTCTTGTAAACAGCTTCATCCTCTTGCTTTGAGCTTACCAAACACTGACTTCTTGACTTTCTTGCTGACTGGGTGTGACAGTCCTGGCCCAAAGATGAAGAAGAATTTACTCTTCTCCTCTTGGTCTGAGGATCAGTCACGAAATCACGTATCCTCCAACGCTTGACTGGTACACGCAGTGACGTCATCGAACTTAGCGATGACACCAGCTAGAGGAAGAAGAGAAGAAGATGAATCAAGCCTTTTCTTTTTGTCTTTCTTAGCAATTTTCTCCTCTAGATCTTGTGTGTACCAATGAGTCAGAAAGCTTATTTGGTTCCGGAGGCAGCGAAGTAGATCAAGAAGCAGTAGGCTGTGACGTCATCGCGGCGTCATGGATCTACGCCCATTACAGCTCAAGCTTTCTTATTCTACACATAACTGGAGCACACAACAGCATAGCCACTTATCCTACGAAAAAATTCATATTTCTCCATGAGTGTGTGCTCCTGAAATGAAAGCGTAATATAATGATGTCACCGAAGACGACGAAAGGTTGGCAGCAGTAGGCTGCGACGTCATGACTACTGCCATTTTGAAAGCGGTTTTGGCTATGACGTCATCACACTTGATGAAAGCGTGAGTCCTGGCTTGAAGATGAAGAAGAAATTATTCTTCTCCTCTTGACACGAGGATTCTTCTCCAACTCTTCACAGCCACAATAGACTAAGCTTCCATCATACACTTGTTCAACAATTACAACTACTTCCTGTGCTTTCATACAATAGGGATGTAACAGTCCTGTCTCAAAGATGAAGAAACTTCTCCTCTTGGCTCGAGGATCAGCTACGAAGTCCCTGTTCTTCCAGGATTGGCAGGAGAACGCATTGGCATCAAAGCCAGTCACCTAAGCTTGTTGACGCCTAAGCGGAAGGATACAGAGGAAAAACTTGCGTCTTTTCCATTATGTGACTTATATCTCCTAACGCTTGTAATTTCTCTCAAAAAACAATGTGCATCAAAAATCTCCAAATCCGAAAGCATAGTTGTAAAGTACTTTTGTATATTGAAGTGAAAATGGCAGCATGTCTCCGTGAAGGCCGCAGCTGTGAAGTGACGTCATGGCGGTCGCCATGTTTTTTATGTCACTGAGCATCTTGAATGCGAAGCCAGCATCGTACCAGAAGTACAAGGCTGCTGTTGTTATTCTCGTAGGCATTGCAACCCGACATTAAAGGCTGCCCTGTTGCACTATCTTCTTCTTTACTTATGGCGATGCATCCGACCGCCATTCAGTGCATATCAGGATAAAAGGGACCTTGGATGGCAGCTCGACGTTATATAGCAAACTAACTGTCCTTCTTGGGTTGGTACTGATAAGCCTAACGCCAACCACATACCTGCATCAATTCTGCCCACGTATCTGGAACGAAAACAAGATGGCAATGCACACCTCTCCCCGCAGGGAAAGGAGCACAATTATTCATAATTACTTCTCAAGGCACACCCTCATACACCCAATCTTTGGATTTACAGGCAATCCATATGAATATGTGATATTCCAAAGCACAGGCAACGAATTAACTGTACCTTAAGTCTTCCTACACCTACGACTTCCTACATGATGAGTACCTCGACGCGAAATTGTCGAAGAAAATATCCGGGCGTTTTTCTGCTTCTTGTGATATCCCGGAAGTCTTAAAGCAAGAGAAGACTTCATGTTCACATGCCCGGGAAATTCAAAACAATAGGGGGCAAACTAAACCGGCTTTAAAAGGACGGAGGCAAAGCACGTCCTCTCTTAAAGGCGGTAAGAAAATAACTAACGGGGTCACGAGTTAGAGAGGGGTATGTGGGTGGCTCCACATGTCTCGTGACCAAGCACAGATGCCAATAGTCCCTTGCGTACACAATTATTTTAAACTTTACCGGTTTCCAGCTGGCGCTGAGTATTTATCCTTATGTTAAGACCGAAGGTTTGTTTCGTATATGAACAAAGACATTTTTCTCTCTTCAATGGCAGTACTTGCAGTTGGCAATGTAATACACTCAGTACAATATTTATTTATTACTTTAAACCTTATATCTGATGGTTTACTTTCTTTCTTTTCATAGTTATACCTATAGTAAGGAGTTTATATTCAATACATCTAGCCTATCTTTAGCACAGAACTGTCCAGGTCTTTTCAAGTGTTTAGAAGGAAAACTTTATTCCTACTTTATCTAGGTAAACCATAATTTAACTCAGTTGATTTACTTTGTACTGCTGTCAGACTTTATCTCCATCCCTAAATAAAAATGCCATAATCTATCAATAAGGTTAAAAACATGCATGACTTCAGTTTTTGTCACTAAACTAAAGAGACAAAATGCAAAAAGATACCATAACATGTTATTCTCAAACATTGGTCAGTTCCACAGCCACTATAACATAGTCTTTGGTTAGATTTCTTTTTTTTAGGGGTAAACCCAAGCACATTTTCTGCTGCTTGCTTATTTTTTTAGCATTCACTTCTGTTTTTATTTGTCTGTCAATTTTTTACTTGTTAGTAAATATATATAATCAAATACACATCTCGTTGAGTTGTATGCATCTTAAAATCTGGCTTTACTACCTTTACTGCATGCAGTTCAATCCTTTTCTTCCTAGCTCATGCATTCATATCTCCCATTTAGGTTTGGTAAAATACAATTCCTCACAGTATGTATATTAAAGATATATGTACCGCTGAGGGCCAAACAGTAGTTTTACCACTGGCTGCTCAAAAGTACAAGTTTATACACAACTAGAATTACTACAGTACTACCGTTTAGAACCAGTTAGTACTCATTTTACTGAAATTCTAACTTTTGTAGTTTCAAAGAACTATTATAGATTTGAGTAATGCAAACAAACCTTGGTTTAATAGTGACCTTCTAACTTCATTACAGAAGGATTCCAGCATGCACTCACTAAGATTCATATTAAAAATATATTTGGACTCTTCTTATGGTAAAAATGATAATTCTTAAAAAGAAAAAGATTAGGAGGCTTTGCTTTGAGTACCTTATATTTCTGCTTATAAGACGACCTTTAGATAAGACAAGGCCAAAAATCATGGCAAATTTTCATGAATTTATCTCCTATCTGTAGTATAGGACGACTTCTAAATTACAAAACCGAAATGGTTTTTGGGAGAAAAAGTTATTATTTGCAAAAATTAAACAGTACATTAAATAAAGGTTGTTTTCCTTGTTGTATTCAATAACAGCATTACTATTATCATATCGTTACTGTATTACAGAATATAAACATCGTTATGTACATCATTTGCATTTGATATTGTTTACATTCTCAAAATCTCGGCTGATTTGAGTATCATCAATATCTTCATTGCCATTATTTGTTAGAGTAGATATAATTCGGAGATACCTTTTATCATAAATTAACGAAGTTTGGTTGAAAACATGCACATATTACTTTACTTCATTGTATAAGCATTAAGTAGGTGTGATTTCTCAAGTTCCGAACATCTCTGCCACCTGGCCATTTTTTGTTTTATTCAGCCTCAGCTATAACCTGCAGCTTTAATTTACTAGTATTCTTTTTTGAGATCTCCATTGCATGAGAGATGAACAAAAATGTATTTTATTTTTACTTATGGAAGCCACCATTCAGAACCGGCAGGGTTTAACAATTTTAACGGAGCTCTTAATAAACGCTCGATAGTTACGGTAAATGACGTCAGCAATCATCTGTTTCTCAATTCGGTTGTTTATGCCAATACATGTTACAATAATCGCTTTATCCAGAATTCTAAAAACCAGACTTTTTTCAGTGGAGGATGGAGGAGCATCATTAGTATTACAATCGATGAGAGAGAGAGAGAATTGCCTTGGTCAGGTTGTTACACCGTTAGATATCCACTTCCAAAGTCAAATAATAGTTGTATTGAGAATAATGATAATTTAAATAAAACATGTTTTACTGTAATCATATTGTATGTATTAGCCATCTGCATTCTAGATTTGTTTACAGTCTCAGCTGATCGCATTTTACCGATATCATCACTGCCTTTAGTTGCTGAATGGGAATGGAACTTAATTTAGAGATATGAACATACATTCCTGTCATAAATGATCAAAGTTGGGTTTAACAAAGCCGAGTCTATGTTTTTCATAACGAAGGTCAAAGTAAAGGGAAACCATTGTTTTGCTTACGTTTCATCGCCATTTTCAAACAACCGCTAATAATACAATAATGAATGATAATTATCGTACACAATTATCATTCATATGACTGAATTGCTCGAAATAGTTACAAACAGCTTTACATGCTGTGTCACTTGACGTTTGCAGTGTTTTGTTATATAAGCATGGGGGAAACGTGAAAATAGTGTCATAAAATCATTTAAAAAATTATGATAATTTGTATATCAACAACGAAGCCGAAGTTGACTCGCCAGAACCAGACTGGAAACCCTGTGATGGTGGCACATGTGACTAATCTTGTGATATGTATGAGTAACTTTTAATGAAAAATGAATATTATGTTATCCTAAATGTTATTACTACTGTAATTACACTACCTTTGAAATTGCTAAAAGGTTACCAAAAGATGAAGGTTGCTGTGAGCCAACCATAACTCAATGTTTACATTTTCTCAGCTGGGATTGCATAGGGCTAGATAAAAGTCTGTTTCATTGATTTTGAATTATTCCTCAAATAGGCCATTTGTTATGAAGAGATGCCAATAATATATAAGATAAAAATGGTTTTATTATCACTTTATTTCATAAAATGAATCTTCATGCGTAGTGGTGGTTTGGCTAAGCACAGAGGCCAAGGCTACCCTATGATACACATCTTGGAATTCAAGGTTTGATCTTTAGTATTGCAGTATAAGACGACCCCCAATTTTTAGGGGTGAATTTTAGGCTTTAAAGGTCGCTTATACGGAGAAATATACGGTATTCATTGTTTTGTGCATAAAATGGGCAATACATAACCTAAATACTAATGTCACATAAACGTGAAGAAAAGTACTATGTATACCTGCAAATTTCCTTCTGTTTTCATCTTCAATATAAGAAAATTTCTCAACAATTTCCTTAGGCGCTTGTAATGGAGCATATGGATTCCCTGAATGAACAGCCAAGTGGGCTAAATATAGGAATAAAGGCTTGGATGCATTGTGCTTCTGAATAATATTGACAGCTTCATCAGTGAAGAGGTCAGTTGCATACTTGCCTGGAGAATAAAATGGTAAATGAACTAGAGAAAAAATGGGTTAAATTAATTCTGTTAACAGCATCTTTTTATAAACTTTCTAAAGCAGTAATAGTTTTAGTCCAGAAAGAGATACAACTGTCAGAATGCAAGTAAGATATATTTTACCAAAAAAATCAACTTCTGCTAGGGGACAATGACATGGAATCTAAAATTCACTAATACCTTTATGTATATATCTTTGCCTAATCTTTAACATGGCATCTACTGTTTGTTAAACCAGGCAATAAGATTTAATACACAATAAGTGATTTGTATAAAATATTTTGGGCAATATAATCATATGAATATCTAATAACAACCTATACACCTGAACACTGATCTTGAAACCTTGCATACTTTCGAACAATGAAAGAAGGATCCATTTGCATCAAGATAAAACTGAAAACTTCAAGTCATTGTTAGATACAGGAAGCAATAAAAGTGCAACAATGGGCAGTACCTGAAAAAATTACTTGCAACACAAGATCAAAATTCAAGGCAGTCTCTTCATCTTCCTGCTATTCCTTTGCATATCTAAGAATGACAAATCCAATGATTATATCATTACTCATTAGTCTTAATACATTTACACAAAACTTATTTAGTAATTATTTATTTATGCAGCCTATTTCATACAATGTAAATAACTGAAATATTTCCTAGTCTGAATTTACTAATACACCTACATAAATGATTCTCATGCAGTGTATCAATCCCATACACACATTGCATCAGTCAGCCATCTCCAACACCTTCACACTACCTGGATAGTAAGGGATTTTTTTTCCACCACTTCCACTCCATCATCCTCCCTCTTATCACAATTGAATTATACACTCTTCAACAAACTACCACCCTCCATTATTTCTATGAATCTCTAATTGTTCCAAAGCCATATACTTACCCCAAACTACTTTCTTAGGAGAATCCTGGATGTCAATCCAGTACCAACCATAAAAAACTGGTTATTCCCTCCCAACCCTAGCCAGGTATGCCCCAGGGTCGAAGATCACGACCTCTGACCTCCAGTCCTTTCCTGGCCACTGTAGCTTTCACACGTTTCAGCTTGTAGTCCGTTACCGGCCCGTTTCCTTTGTGTTTCCGTGTGTGTGCGTGTTGAACGCATGTGTGTTGGTGTCGGTTTTAAGTTGGAGGCTTCTTTTCTATGGGGTGGCCCTGGTCCTGAGGGCAGGGCTTGTGGGGCTTTTCTCTCTCCAGTGAAGATAGACCCCCACACTTTATTCAACAAGTGTTGGGGTCGCCATTTTTCTGTGGGGTCACGTGTGGTGAGTTTGCTGCATGGACAGAACATCATAGGATCTGGCATGGGCAAGGAGGAAGAGAAAGTCTCTATCCCCCTCCAAGAAGTCTTCCTCGGAAGTTCCGAGGAGTAGAAGCACGAGCTGGGGGCCAGGAGGCCCTTCACCGTCCCCAGTTTCACTTCAGCGGAGTGTCAGAATTTTTCCCCCGTACACTCCCAATGAGGGAACCTAGGCGAGTCCGTTGCTGGGCCCCCGCCAATGGCGGGACCTGAGGAGTCCTTTTCATTGCCCCCACAGAATGTGCCGTTGGACAATACCGCCTTTCTTCAAGAGCAATGGATGTGTGGTGGTCTGCAGGCCGCCCCGTCGTTGGACGTGCTGGTAACGGCGCTAAGCGCCGCCAAGTTCCTGCCTCCCAATGCGGAGTGTCCCCTTGTGGAGTGTCCCACAGCGGAGTGTTCTACTGCGGAGTGTCCCAGTTTGGAGTGTTCCGCTACTAAGAGAAGTGCTCCGCTCATCCAGCCAAGGCCTCCATCAGAGTTTTTCTACAAGTCAACGGAGCCCCTGGGTCACATCCCTGGAGGGATTGGCACCCCTCGGAGGCAGAGGGAGTTGACAGGTCCCTCAATGGGCCAGACCCGGTCCTGGAATGGCGCCCCTCGCACTTTGTTCAGACTTCCCCATGGAAGTGCTTCAGCAGAGGGAGGGGCATGTCGGGGGGGGGGTTGCACAGCAGCACGGACTGCTCAACCCCCCACTCAAATGATGCCCTTACAGTCGACCCCCTCCCCAGGCAGACGTGGTTCCCTCAGATGAAGTTCCCCATAGGAGGGGGTACGAGGCATAGAGGCCTGCGACTCCGCTTCCGGCGAGGCTCCCGCTTCTGCTGGTAGCCTCCAGAGTGAGGTGTCCAGCTGCTCCGGAGCACACCCCATCCCCCATTGTGGGGCCTGCTCGGTATTAAAGGGCGGCAATGATGAGTTATTCCTGACCACCCAACTGCTGACCCAATGGACGTACTGGGTCCTGATGTGGAGAGACGTGGTTCTCGCTCACCTCCCAAGGGGCTACCCAGATAGGGAGGCGAAGGCCCTCCGGAACGTTCCAGTGTCGGGAAAATCCTTTTTACCGGATTGCCTGGAAGCAGAAGCCATCGAATGGTGGAGGAAGGGAGACCAGGACTCTGTCATCTACAGAGTGTCGTCCTCGGGCAGGCAACCGGTGCAAAGACAAAGTATCAAGTCACAGAAGCCAAGACAAGGACCCAAACTGGGGGAGGGGCCCCCTTGGGCATGTCAGAATCATCTGCAGGAGGTTGGAACCATCAGGGAACGCAGCCTCCCCCTCCTCTTTTAGAGCCAGGTCCATGCCCTCTTGCAGAGGTAAAGGCGGCCGCTTCCCTAGGTGGGGGGTTGCCTCTCCAATCGTTGGCAGGACTGGGAGGATCTCAGGGCTGATCCCTGGACTCTCCAGGTCCTCAGGGATGGTTACCGGATCCCCTTCCAAGACATAAACCTCCCCTGATGGGGGAGCCACACAGCGGGGCGTTCAGCCCCCGGACCCCTTGTTCTGTGCAGGCAGCCTTGAGGAAAGGGGACTACATGCTGTCCCTGGACCTCAAGGACGCATACTTCCAGGTGGGAGGGATTGACGTACCAGTTCAGGACCCTCTGTTTTAGCCTATCCACGGCAGCGCAGGTATCCTGAAGGATATTCTCCCTCATGTCTGCCTGGGCCCACTAGAAGGGCATGCATTTCCTGCGGTACCTGGATGATTGGCTACTCCTTTCCTCCTCAAAGGATCTCTTGAGGGAGCAAAGGGACAAACTCCTGAACCTCTGCGCTCGTCTAGGTATTGTCCTGAACTGGAAGAAGTCGCATCTGGAGCCCACCAACTTGGGAAAGTTGGTGTACTTGGGAAAGGATCTAGATACAGTAAGAGCCAGGGCGTTCCTGTTGGAGGAACGAATATCCAACTTCAAGATCGTAGTGACCCCCTTCCTGACAGACACGCCCCGACCAGCTCAAGAGTGGCAGAGGCTTATAGGCCACCTCGTCTCCCTGGAGAAGCTAGTACCCCAGGGAAGGCTAAAGATGAGGCCCATCCAGTGGAACTTGAAGAACGGGTGGGCCTCGGACAGGAAGAACCCATAGGAGTTGATAACTCCCTCTCAGCTGATAGCGGAGGCCCTTCACTGGTGGCTAGACAACATGAACCTCCAGCGGGGGGTTCTGCTGGCGGACGTCCCTCCGGAGATGCTCTTGTTCAAGGACACGTCGAGGGAGGGCTGGGGAGCCCTCCTACAGACAGAATTGAGGGAGGGGGGGAGTGGTTGGATTGGGAGCGCGAACTCCATATCAACAGCCTGGAGCTCCTCGCCATCCTCAAAGAGCTCCAAGTCTTCGAAACCAGCCTGGGGAACAAGTGAGGGGCAGTCATGTGCGACAACGCCACTGTCGTTGCTTATGTCAAACAGCAGGGGGGTCTGAGATCGCAACCCCTGTGCTCCCTGGCGGACACCGTTCTAGTGGGCTGAGAATGCCAGGATCTCCCTGTCAGCGAGGTTCATTCTGGGAAAAAGGAACGGGATCGCTGACGGGCTCAGCCGGCAAGGCCAGGTCTTAGGGGCAGAATGGTCCCTACACCCAGCAGTAGCGGGCAAGTTGATCAGGACTTGTTCGCAACAAGCCTGAACTGCAAGCTCCCGGTGTTCTGCTCCCTGGTCCCAGACCAGGCATTGGTGTGGGAAGACACATTCTAGCAACCCTTGGACAGGCTAGACCTCTATGCATTCCCCCCCTTAGGAGTCCTCAGGCAGGTCCTCAATTGACTCCGGACCTCCAAAGCAGGTTACCAAGCAAAGTGGAAGCTCTTCGGGGCCTGGTACAAGGGACTGAACTTGGACTCCTTACAAACCAAGATTCCCCACATCGCGGGATTCCTAGTCCATCTCATAGAGGATAAGGGGCTCTCCATCACAGCTACCAAAGGGGTCAGGGCGGCCTTGAGCCAGGTCTTTTATCATAGAGGGGTAGACCTGGGGAATTCCAAGGACATCTCCCTACTCATTAGAGGATTCGAACAGGCCTGCCCACCCAGGTCCCTGTCAGTACCTCTCTGGGGCATGGCCAGGGTCCTGGCTGCTCTGAAAAAGCCCTTGAGTGGGACACCTGTCCTAGCAGGTGTCCCACTCAAGGAGTTGGAGAGAACTAACCTTCAAATTCATGCCGTCCTTCATAGCCAAGACCCAGAACCCATCGGTGGTAGACGAGCGGTTCGTGGAGTTTTCCATTCTAGTTCTTCCGAAGTCCAAGTATCCCAAGGACCTGCTCCTCTGCCCAGTCAGGGCAGTGAGGAAGTATCTCAGCAGAATGGAAGGACTCCACCCTCGTATTCATAACCTCTTCATCTCTACCGGGGGCAAGAAGAGGATGGTCGCGAAGAACACCGTCTCCTTCTGGTTGAGGGGACCATCAGGAGGGCCTACGAGGGAGTGGGGCTGGTCCCCCCACAAGGTGCAAAGCCCCATGACATTATGGGTATAGGCACCTCCTTGTCTTTCTCCAAGAATCTGGCCGTCAGCCAGATCCTACGGGCAGGGGTGTGGAAGAGACAGTCCACCTTTTATGACACATTACCTCAAGGATTGCACGAGGAGGTCCTTTAACGCCTTTGAGATAGGGCCAGTGGTGGCAGGCCAGCAGAGGGTCTAGCCTAGCCTAGGGGGGTATGCATTGTATGAATGCGTGTGTGTATAAGGTGTGTCCATCCTTCGCATCCTATCCTGCTCCTCTTCCCCCTTTCCCTACTGGGCCTTCAACATAATCACCAAAATTCCTCAGTCTTCAGGTGAGTCTATGAGAGGCACCAAAATTCCTCAGTCTTCAGGTGAGTCTATGAGAGGAATATTCGTTTTTACAGACCACTGCATTACACTCATAGAATTTTATTCCCTCCTCTACCCACCAGTCGGGATTGCCTCCATACAGCGAGGGAATCCCCACCTCCGCCCTAATCCAGTGGAGTGGATCTCCCTCCTCTTCACCCTCCTCCTTCCTTCCTGAAGGAGGCTGACCTCTTCCTTATAGGGACTCATCCTTCCCTAGATACTCCTGCCTCCTAAGGATTAAGTCTCCTAAGAAAGTAGTTCGGGATAAGTATACAGCGTCGGAACAAATCACAAATTTTAAGTAATTCGTATTTTTCCTAGCTATACTTAGCCCGAACTACAGAATTCTTACGCCCACCCTTCTGTCCCTATGTATCTGAGGGCAGGAACTCTAGGGGTGTGGAAAGGACTGCAGGTCAGAGGTCGTGATCTTCGACCCTGGGGCATACCTGGCTGGGGGTCAGGAGGGAATAACCAGTTTTTTCTGGTCAGTACCGGATTGACATCCAGGATTCTCCTAAGGAAGTAGTTCGGGGTAAGTATAGCTGGGAACAATACAAGTTACTTAAAATTTGTGATTTTCATACTCTTACCATTCTTAATAGTTTTGCTTACATATCTTTGCATTTCCCACACCAGAAAACTATACATTTTGAATTGACTGAGCAGCAGAAAATCACAAGATTGTAAACTTTTCACTTCCAAATACTCTGGAACAATTTCAAAAAGAACAAAAATTTTCATAGCTATTTTATGAAAATAGCCAAAATGGGATTTTGGCTTCCAAATGATTTTTAAATTATCATAAAAAAAATCCTTAAAACTAAATAATGTTACTGCACTTACAATAACTGACTGACTTTTACAGACACTGCTACAACTAGAAATTAACCCAGAAAACAAAAATCTGGATGCAGGTGCCAAGTATGCTTACCATAACAGTCATCAGCAACAGTCATATTTCGACGAAAATCGTAACCCCAATAACCAGGCTGAAAAAATTAAATATGAAATAACCAATCTAAATTGCAAGATTTCTAAAACATTATTGTACACATACATGTTCTCAGATACAAAAAAAGTTTCTGTGTATCTAAGTTATACAATATCCAACTTTTTCACTGCTAATTTAGTGTTTTATAGAAATCAACATAATATAAAGAATAAAGTTCTGCACACCAAATTCTTTACATAAGTAACATAAGCAATATTTATATGCAATAAGTGATAATCAAGTTTATCTAAATGCATAAGGATTATGCTCTAAATAGGTGATTGTAAAATGTAAAGCAGTTTACCTACTTCCATAAAATTCTAAGTCAATTGCATTCCCTGGCCAACTGATTTTACTCAACACAGCAGTTATTTGCATTACCAATGAACTAACCAATTGTATTGTTTGTTTGTTTGTATGGTTTTTTTACGTTGCATGGAACCAGTGGTTATTCAGCAACGGGACCAATGGCTTTACGTGACTTCCGAACCACGTCGAGAGTGAACTTCTATCACCAGAAATACACATCTCTCACTCCTCAATGTAATGGCCGAGAATCGAACCCGCGACCACCGAGGTGAGAGGCAAACACCAAACCAACCACCCCATCTGCTCCTTACCCTAGTGCCCCTCCAGGCTTGTACGGGTGTGGTTGAACGGGACGTTGTCGTTTCTTTGCCTTATACTGTGAGGGATACTGGGAAACCCTCCAAGAGGCAGAACTTTTCAGAGATTTCAAAGGTGAAGATCTCACCTGTTGCTGAGGAGGAGGAGGGCTTCTTGAACATGTCTCTGACTTCGATACTGCTTGATGTGCTAACCTGTCTTTTGTACCTGCTCGTTGCCAGTTAATAGCATCTTCCAATTCAATCCTCGGAAACAGGAACTGCAACTCAAGCAGATCCCCATTTCTGAGAGATGACAAAGACTCAGAATCCACTGAATTTGCCACCCTGGACAGTGCTGCATCTCTCCTGGCCAGGAAGTGGTTGGCCCTCAGGTTGGAGCTAAGGTGTGTCAGATAAGAAATGACTAGCTCCGAACTGCAACAATTTATTCAAAGAGGAAGGACTCACTTAAGCTCCCTCAGTCCTACCTGAAACAATCTTTGCTATCGCGGTGGACCATAAGTCCAGCCAGGAGACCGTCTGGAAGATCGAAGCCACATTAGTCTCCATACCCTAGAACTCTTGAGATGGAAAGGGAGGGCCTTCACCCCTAACCTGTTCCAGGGTTCCAATTTTATTGTGGACGATAAATTAAGATCGTGAAGGCAATGAAAAGGCACCAGTGCTCTTATAGGCAGTCCCCACTTATCAACAGACTCGGATAACTGCCATGAAATTGGTGATTTATAGCAGTTATCGGCAGCGCCACAAGGTGCCAATAATAGTGTTAGTTTATATAAAGGCACTTTTTTGGACAATTGAGGCATCTGGAGGTAAAGGGGTGACATCACCAAAGAGATTTTGAGTAAAATGCATTCAAAAGTTAAATTATCGAGACCGGACATTTCTCTTGACATACTACATCCACATTCTATATGTATTTTACTCGTGTTACCTAGCCATATATGAAAAAAAAAATGAAAAAACAATAATGTTGTGTTGGAAAAAAAAATCATAACACATCAAAATTGGCATACCCCAGTATGCAAAACAGTAATGAAAATAGGAAAAACCACAAACACATTTTTTATGAGTTTTTATAGATTTGCAATTTTAACATACCACCCATTTACAGTATTTTTCCCTTGGTTCCCAATGTAAATGGTTCACAGATTATTGTCAAATAATTACTACAAACACTTACATCCTTGTAATCTTAGGGACTTCGTACTCCACTTCACTCTCCCTAGATGACATTTTCACGATGTAAAACCACCAAAATAATGGCAAAAATAAAAGAGAAATCACTTTGTTCCTCCACGCGGGTGTTGGTTATTTAATACTACCATGCTGGTACGCTACTCGGACTATGGCTGGTTGAGTGTAAAATTATAAACATGGCTGGATGAAAGGGAGCTGCTCATTGGCTCGCGCACTATGGCCATACTTTGCCCTTTACTTCCCAGAGGGAGAACATGAAACCAAGAAATACATGTGAAAACCTGTGGACTACCACCCCTCTGTTCAATAGTTTTAAGGGTCGATATGGCTTGGCCAGTATGTGGAAATCATAGAAAATGGATTTCTCTATAATATTCTAAGACTAACTCAAAATCATTGATTTGGTGATGTCGCCCCTTTACCTCCGGACGCCTCAATTGTCACTTACCCTCTTGGGAAATAGGTTTATTTGTCAAACAGTGGCTTGACAAAGCTTTCAAGCCCGATACCATCTGCAAGTACCTGCATTGGTCCCGCCAAACAAGTATTGACTGGCAGAGTTTTTGTTCGGAAGTGACCATGAGCTGGCTGAACAATCAAGAACCCATCGTTGGTCCAGGGTCATCGTTGAAATACATCAGACCTGTTTTGAGAAGAGGAAGTACAACAGAAGGAGGCATCTGAATAATGTCTGGCTTTTTGGGGGGATAGTGCATGTCTTCAAAAAGAATTTCTTGGTCCCTCTTCACAAAGAGGGCCAGGACAGAAGTACAGCTACCCTCATACCAATATGTAATTAAGAAACTTATACGTGAGGGCTCTGTCATGATAAGTGATGGGTGGGCCACCTACAGGACCCTCTCTGAAGAAGGCTACACTCACCGAGAGGTGAACCACAGTGAGAATTTTGTGGATCCAGATGATCGTAGCGTCCACACATGGACTGTTGGGCGACTCTGGAAAATCGTCAGAGAGTGTCCTGGTATGAAGACAGAGTATTTTGAACAATACTTCAGTCATTACTTCTCTTTGGACTTTTCTGATGGTGACACTCACCACCACTGCTTCCTTTAAGCTGCTAAGCTTATAAGCCCCTTGGAAATATAGCCCATCAGCTTCCAGAAGGGTTCCTGACCACCAAGGAGGAATTGGAAGATTCCATCAATGATTGAGATAAATAATTGTAGGTATTTGACACACTTGACAAACAGGCTAAATTTGTTTTATAAGTTACCAATACATGATTTGAAATTTTAACCCCCCTCCCCTCCATAGCAAACTCGGCAAAATTGTAACCAGTACAGGCAGTCCCCGGTTATTGGCGGGGTGCTGATAAGTGGAAACCGCCATTAACTGAAACTCAGTGATTTATAGCACTAATTTTCTATTAATGGTGCAGATAACCGGTTAATGGCACCTCTGTTTGGTATGTTATGGCACCATAACTCTATTATCGGCACCTTATAGCGCCAATTACTGAAAATTGGCTCATTATGGCGCCATAAATCCCCAATTTAATGGCGCTAGACAAGTGCCATAAAACCAGATTGCCAATACCTGAGTCCGCCATTAACCAGGTGCTGCCTGGACCCAAATTACGACTTATTAGGTTAGACAGTACCAGCCCTACCCTCTCCATCATAGCTAATACCACGAAATTGTAACCAGTAAACACCCATAGGTTACGTAATATTATTACTTCATGAAATTTCAACTTATAAGGTGAGACAATATCAACCCACCATCCTTCTATAGCTTACACGGCAAAATTGTAACTGAAGCCACAGGCAAAATAGTACAAACTGAAACGATTATGTACTGATGAGTTGTGTTGACATGCAGAATTTAAAAATTGTTCGGGTGTTGTTCCACACAGCCATGGTTCATGCTTTTGTGAGTAGTTTTACACCCACACTAGATAACAGAATAGCTTTTCTGGTGTATTCCCATGAATTTTCAACAAGTTTTATGGAGATTTTTTTTTTCAGAAATCCATATTTTTGGAGTTGAGGTTCAAATGTCCACAACTCCAAAACTATGGATTTCTGACAAAAATAAACATCAAATTAGTTGAAAATGCATGAAAATACATGAGAAAAAATGATATTGTTAAACTACAATAAAGTTTTGTACATACTTACCTGGCAGATATATACTTAGCTATAGTCTCCGACGTTCCGACAGAATTTCAAATCTCGCGGCACACGCGACAGGTAGGTCAGGTGGTCTACCTTACCCGCCGCTGGGTGGCGGGAGTATGAACCAATCTATCTCTCCAGCCAGATTTTTTCTCTTTCACCTGTCTCCTGAGGGGAGGCTGGGTGGGCCATTAGACGTATATATCTGCCAGGTAAGTATGTACAAAACTTTATTGTAGTTTAACAATATCATTTTTGTACATGAACTTCCCTGCCAGATATATACTTAGCTGATTGGCACCCTTGGTGGAGGGTAAGAGACAGCTAAAGTAATAAGGAGAGATAAGAAACAACTGATGTTGTAGGATATAAATAACCTTGGTTCTTACCTGTTCAGGCAGAAGACTTCATTGATATTATCTCTGAGTCTGCGTTGCCTGGAGAGCTACAGCTAGGACGTGACCTGATGCTGAAAGACTCTCGGATCTACCACTGGGATATGTGATCCCTTTGTGTGGTAGAATCCAAGTCGGATCCTGTTAAAGGGAGTTCGTCCCTATCTTAACAGGTCCTAACCACTACTACTGCAAGGAGCCACACTCATCAGACCACCTAACCAAACTACTAAAGATTAGTATTACGACCTAAAGAGATGCCTTCATGCATCCTCTTTAAGGCAACCAACAACAACAAATACAAGGTGGAAAAATTTATACTACTAAACAGGATGAGTTCCAGCTCCCTGCCCCAGCACTGAATCCGCAGATACGTACGGGCCCAAGGCGAAGCATTTTTGTAAGTGATTCTCACATCACGTAAGTAGTGGTTCGCGAACACTGACTGACATCTCCAGAATGTTGTCTCCATCAGATTTCGCACGGACATATTCTTGTTGAAAGCAAGAGAAGTTGCTATGGCTCTTACTTCGTGTGCTTTCACTTTAAGAAGCCTAAGATGTTCTTCTCTGCAGGATCCGTGTGCTTCTTTGATGAGGCTTCTCAAGAAGAAGGACAATGCGTTCTTCGACAATGGACGAGTAGGCTCTTTTACTGAACACCACAGTACCTCTCGGTTGGCTTTCAGTTGCTCTTTTCTTCTAAGGTAGTATTTCACCATTCTCACTGGGCAAAGAGTTCTCTCGGGTTCTTCTCCTACCAAAGAAGATAACCCACGAATCTCGAAGTTCTTGGGCCATGGACTTGATGGGTTCTCATTCTTTGCAAGAAAACCAGGAAGGAAAGAGCAAATGAGAGAGTCCTCCTTAAAACCCACATTACCATCAATCGCCTGAAGCTCACTCACTCTTCTGGCGGAAGCTAGAGCCATCAAAAACAGAGTCTTCCTGGTAAGGTCTCTGAATGAGGCTGAATTAGGGGTTCAAACCTAGAGGACCCAAGGAATTGAAGGACTACATCCAATTCCAGCTAGGTGTCTTAGGATACTGCATTTTCGTTGTATTAAACGACCTAATAAGGTCCTGTAGGTCCTTATCTTCCGATAAGTTGAGGCCCCTGTGCCTGAAGACATTCGCCAACATACTACGATAGCCTTTAATTGTCGAAACGACTAAGCCACATTCTTGTCTTAAGAATAAAAAGAAGTCTGCGATTTGATTCACAGAGGTACTGGAAGAGGAAACGTTATTCCTCTTGCACCATCTTCTGAAGACATCCCACTTCGATTGGTACACTCGTAATGTGGAAGACCTTCTCGCTCTAGCGATTGCCTTAGCAGCTGCTGACGAAAAGCCTTTCGCTCTGACCAGTTTCTGGACAGTCTGAAGCCAGTCAGACTGAGAGCGGGGAGGTTTTTGTGGTACCTGTCGAAGTGGGGCTGTCTGAGTAGATCGCTCCTTAGAGGAAGCGATCTTGGAAAATCCACTAGCCATTCCAGCACCTCTGTGAACCAATCTTGTGCTGGCCAAAAGGGAGCTATCAAAGTCATCCTCGCGGAATCTGACTCTGCGAACTTTTTTAAAGTCAACCCCAGAATCTTGAAGGGGGGAAACGCGTATACATCGAGTCCTTTCCAATCGAGTAGGAGGGCGTCTATCCCTATTGCTCCTGGATCCGAGATGGGAGAGCAATTAACAAGATCCAGTCTTTTGTTCTTTGCAGTTGCAAACAGGTCTAAGGAGAGGACTGCCCCACAACTTCCAAAGGCTCTGGCAAACATCTTGGTGCAGAGTCCACTCTGTGGGAAGGACCTGATCTTTCCTGCTGAGGAGATCTGCCCTTACATTCCTTTCTCCCTGTACGAATCTGGTGAGAAGTTTTATCCCCTTTCTTCTGTCCACAGAAGAAGATCTCTTGCTGTTTCGTACAGAGAGAAGGAAATGCGTCCCCCCTGTTTCCTGATGTATGCCAGAGCCGTGGTGTTGTCCGAGTTTATTTGCACAACTGCTCCTGTCACATCTGACTCGAACTCCTTCAGAGCAAGCCACACGGCTATTAGTTCTTTCCTGTTGATGTGCCAGGAAGACTGGTCCCCCATCCAGGTTCCTGACACCTCCTTGGTTCCCAGAGTCGCCCCCCAACCTGTTTCCGACGCATCGGAGAACAACACCAGGCTGGGTGCTGGGATTGAAGAGGCAGTCCCTGCGAGAACTTGTCGGGATCCGCCCACCATGCTAACTCCCTCTTGATTTGAAGAGTAATTGACAGGGAGAACTTCAAATCCTGAGAAGGACGACTCCAATTCCGATGAAGAAAGAATTGGAGCGGTCTCAGGTGCAACCTTCCTAGGGAAACAAATTGCTCCAGTGAGGAGAGCGTCCCCAGCAGACTCATCCACTCCCTCACTGTGCATACTTCTTTCCTAAGAAGGTTGTTACTTTTTCGAGTCCCCGGGCTATCCTCTCCTGTGACGGAAAAGCCCGAAAACTCAGAGAGTTCATCTGGATCCCCAGATAAACGCACTCTTGAGCGGGAATCAGACTTGACTTCTGCAGATTGACCAGAAGTCCTAAGGAATAAGTCAAATCCAGGGTTTTCTTCAAGTCCTTCAGACAACGATCTCTGGAATGGCCCTTATAAGCCAATCGTCGAGATAGAGCGAAATCCTCACCCCTTCCAGGTGAAGCCATTGTGCCACATTCCTCATGATGGCCGTAAAGACTTGGGGGGCCGTGGAGAGGCCAAAACACAGGGCCCTGAATTGGAAGATTCTTCCCCCCATCATGAATCTTAGAAACTTCCTCGAGGAAGGATGGATTGGTACGTGGAAGTAAGCGTCCTGTAAGTCCAAGGACACCATCCAGTCCCCTGGACGGAGTGCTGCTAACACCGAGGCAGTGGTCTCCATCGTGAACTTCTTCTTTTCGACGAAGAAGTTCAGGGCGCTTACATCCAACACCGGTCTCCATCCTCCTGAGGATTTTGGAACTAGGAACAGGCGGTTGTAAAAGCCTGCCGAAAGATGATCTGCCACTAGTTCGATCGCCTCCTTTTCCAGCATCTGGTCTACCGCTAGTCGGAGGGCTTGATTCATGATGGGGTCCCTGTATCTGGCCGTCAACTCCCTCGGGGTATTCGTCAAGGGAGGCCTCGAAAAGAACGGGATTAGATAGCCCTTCCTCAAAATAGACAGGGTCCAGGCATCTGCGTCTTTCCGGGCCCAGACTTCTGCAAACTGTAAAAGCCTGGCGCCTACAGTTGTCTGAAGGACTTGAGTCTTACTTGGGAGGTTTGATTGACTTCGTAAAAGTCCTCCCTCTTCTGTTTGGTTTCCGACCTCTGAACGAAGAGGATCTAGAGGTAGATGCCCCTCGAAAGGGTTCCTGAGAGGTCGGCTTAGCTTTCTTTGTCTTAGTCTGGAAGGTAGGGCGCGGCTTCCTTGCAGACTGTGCTAGAAGGTCCTGCGTAGCTTTGGCAGAGAGAGCCTTCGAAATGTCTTGAACCAGGTGTTTAGGAAACAGCTGTGTAGAGAGCGGGGCAAAAAGCAAAGACGATCTCTGAGCATGTGAGACCGATTTTGTTAAAAATGAGCAAAATACTGATCTTTTCTTCAAGACCCCTGCTCCAAACAGTGAAGCTATTTCGCTGGCCCCATCTCTCACCGATTTATCCATACAGGATAAGACACAATTCAAATCCTCCGGAGAAAACGTGTCCGGTCCTTGATTTTCGTGGCTAGGACTTCCGAGGACCAATCGAGAAAGTTGAAAACTTCCAAGACTCTAAAAAATGCCTTTTAGAATGTGATCCATTTCATTCATTGCCCACGTTGTTCTGGCCGAATTCAAAGCTGATCTTCTAGTGGCGTCTACTAGTGCCGAAAAATCTGCGTCAGCTGAAGACGGAAGGCCCAGTCCCAAGGGTTCTCCTGTCTCATACCAAAATCCTGTCCTTCCTGAAAGCTTCGACGGAGGGAAGGCAAACATTGTTTTCCCCAGCTTCCTCTTTAGTACGCATCCATGAACCGAAACTCTTGAGCGCTTTCTTCATAGAAAGAGTCGGCTTCATTCTCACACACGAAGATCCTTTCGTTGCTTTCGCTGTGGAGAACAACGAGTGTGGAGAAGGAGGAGCAGTAGGGCTCAAAGACTCTCCGAACTACCTGAAGGAGAAGTTCTGTGAGCTTCTTGTACGAAGAAACTGTTGCCGATGTATTAGTTTCTTCCTCAGAGGCTTCCTGGTCTTCTTGAGGAGGAGCACGGGGATGAGGATCCTTATGAGAATCCTTAGATGATTTCCTAGCTGGGGTACAGTGCGATGAAGGAGACAAACGTCTTGAATGAGGAGAAGATTCCAAAGTAGAAAGGCGTACAGGAGAACGACGAGTTGTAAAAGAAGGGCGCTTATCCGAAAATTCTTGTCTAACTCGCATTCTCTAGAAAGACCACGTCTATCCCTAGGGAACTACGAGAGGGAGAGCGCCTGCTAAGATCCTGGCGCCGATCGCGAGGAGAGCGGCTACTAGGCGCCGAGCGCCTATCTGTTACAGGGCGCTTAGAGGAATCCTGGCGCCTACCAAGCGGTGAAACGTTGCTAAAAATAGGGGCGCCTTTCAGGAGCAGGGCGCTCGAGAGGCTCTTGATGCCTACGAAGCGGAGAGCGGCTGCTACGCTCCGAGCGCTTAAACGGAACAGGGCGTTCGGCGAGATCTTGGTCCTTACCGAGGGGAGAACGTCTGTAAGGCTCCGAGCGCCTAACAGAAGCAGGGCGCTTGAGGCGTTTCTTGACTTCTAGCAAGAGAGACCGATGAGGAGTAGGGAGTCTCGAGAACGAAGAGCGCCTACTAGGAGAAACCGAAGCAAACGAGGATCAAGGTTGTCTTTCTCCAGGAGAACAGCTACTAAAAGAATGACGCTTACCAGGAGCAGGGCTCCTACTAGACTCTGATGTCTTACAGGGGAGGAGCGAACTCCATGCGATGAGCGCCTACCAGTCACGTTATCCGACGCCCGACTACAGTAGTCGGAAGGAGAAGTGCGCCTACTTTCAGAAGGGCATTCCCTAGGTTCTCTGAGAAGACGAGGAGAAGAAAGAAGAGACGGCGACGACGAACCAAGTCTTCTATGACCTGAGCGACTCTCTCTTCTTGCACGAACTCTAGAAGAAGGAGAAACAGAAGGGGCTGAGCGTCTACCCGAGGCAGGAATCCGATTTGAGGAAATATCTTCATAGTCCAAGGAGCGCCTATCCGTCGAATGGCGTCTCGACACCTCCGAGCGGGAGTGGTGTTCCTCTCGTGAAATGTTACGATGAGTAGAAGAATCCTCAAAAGAAGGAGAACGCCGATTGCAAGGAGAGCGCTCTTCCGACGAAACGCGCCTCGATCTCTTGATCGGGAGAGACAAATCCTTCCTTCTACGCGATCTCGATGCCAAGGAGTCCGCCAAGGCTGTGATCTGAGCTTGTAGGCCCGCTAGTACTCGAGAAGGAGAGTCCCCAGGATCTTCTTCCGAAGCAAGCTCAGCGCGAGGCGCGAGAAGGAGGGCGATCACCGGATCTCCTAGGCTTCTTTGCTTGCAAGGAAGCTACATCAGAAAAGTCTTCTGGGCTGGACGCTAACGTACTGAAGGGAGCCTCCGCAGCCCTCTTCAACGGGCGTGACGCCTCCTTGGAGCTTCCCAACCACGCTTCGGCGAAGGAGAAGAGGTGACGGAAAAACCTGGCGAAGAATATTCTTCTTCTTACGATCCAAGGCAGCCTGGGAGCGAACTTTCCAGGATCTGCCGAGGGGACGCTGACTCCGGTGGGGGCTCTCCCTAGGCCCTCCTGCGGCTTTCGACTTTCCTCCTCCACTGGAACTGGGAGTCTGGAAGAGGTCTAGGCCTGGAGGCACTAAGGAGCCGGTCAGACGCACCCTCCACATCACTGGGTACACTGCACTTATCATCACTGACACTCTTACCTTGCTCAGTACGAAGATTCTTGTCTTCCTTAGAACACAAGGAAGCTTTTGAGGCCGCCGCCTCCGAAGACGAATCTACGGCTTCTGTGCGGGGAGCAGGAGCTGAGACCTGGGAGGAAGGTTCTAAAACTACATTAATGTTAGTTTCATTCTCACTCATTCTCGACCTGCTCGAGCTCCTTGAAGAAGCTTTACGTACCCTATCCCTTTCAAGTTTCCTAATATAAGAAGAAAGAGCCTTATATTCATCTTCGTTCAAAACCTCACACTCTTGACACGGGTTACTAAACGGAACATTCATTCCCCCTACATTTAACACAGAAAGTGTGAGGGTCCACCGCAGCTTTCGGTAACCTCACCTTACATCCAGTCGGTCAACACATACTCTAAACAAACCGGAGTTTTGGAAACAGAATCAAAATCAGACATTCTACAGGAAAATCCAGCGCAAAGTCAATAACGGTCCACAGTAAGCGTATGCCAAGCCAACATAGAGCGAATACGTCACCAAAATGTTCAAATCAATCTCCAGGCAAGCGAGAAATGAAGAATATATCGGAAGAAACGACAACAGTTGTTTATCGCTTCAGCGACAGAAAAAAATCTGGCTGGAGAGATAGATTGGTTCATACTCCCGCCACCCAGCGGCGGGTAAGGTAGACCACTGACCCTACCTGTCGCGTGTGCTGCGCGAGATTTGAAATTCTGTCGGAACGTCGGAGACTATAGCTAAGTATATATCTGGCAGGGAAGTTTCATGTACAAAACTATTCTATTATCCAGTGTGGGATATTGGCAACTTTTCAATATCTACTTCAAACTCCCAAATTCACTCAGCTCTTCACAGGAAGATGAAGCACACATGGTCAAAGTAGTGTCAAGGCTTATCCTGAGAAGGCACAACATGATAGCTGATGATCTTAGCAAGGAAGGCATGTCCTGTGTGTGGTCACTGAACACAGATCGGCAAGGCTCTTGGCATCTGTGGTCTACAATGTAGGCACACCATTTTTGCAGTGAGCCTGAACCACAAGTTTTTTGTTCAGTTCATACTATTCTTGGGATGACTTGCATGTTTACACATTTCACACACTAAGATAAGTAAGTGAGATGCTCTGCACCTTCAAGAGCACAAGGACAATTTTGACGGCTTCCCTTTGGCCATAGCAGGAGTGGTTATAGGATCTATTACCCATGGTGGTGAATAGTCCCAAGTTGTCTCCTGACTTGGGAGAAACTTTTAATATAGCAGCACCTTCACAAATTACACAACCTGGGTTCCCTTCATTTTCACAACTTGAAATTATCAAGCAAGGCCTCTGAAATAGAAGTTTTTTGAAGAACCGGCCACAGCCATCTCAAAGTTTTACAGAACCCCAGGTAAAAACCTCTACCAAGTTCAGTGAAACCATTTCTGTACTGGGTACATTACCGCAGTCAACTTCACAGTAATACCCAAGTTAACAAATCATGCTCTTTATGTTGAAACAAAAGTTGTCCATTTCCAGCAACAAGGGATATATATCCAACCTCTTTCAGGATTTTTGTGGGTCATCATGGGTCCTTCTGTGGAGTTGAAGTGGCTCCTACAGCAATTTAAGGAGAGTCCTCATGGGTTACTCAAACCTCCAAACTGGGATCTTCCCCATGCTTGTAAGTCTTACCAAGCTTCCTTAGACGCCACCTCAGTAATGTCACGGATGATAAAGCAAAACTGGTGCGAGTGGAAGCCACTGAGGCCAGATAATTCTCCACCCTGTTTCTTTCATTCACAATTTAGTAGAGGCAGTCCTCAGGTTACGGCAGGGGTTTTCTTTCCAGCAGGGTGCAGTAAGTCCAGGTTACAGTGCCTAAAACTTGTTAACAGCACCAAGAGGAAAGCGCCTCAAGTCTAGAACAACTTAACCCAAACCTGATACAAACTGGGGACTGCCTGTACTGTTTTATTTTATGTGCAAGTACCCGTGACGGCAGCCTACCTTTGTTATTTTCAATTGAGTGACATTTCTCATAAATACTACTGGACTTATCATTTTTAATGCTAGTTATTGTGGCAGGCTATGTTTTACCTGTGGATGAAGAAGTTAGGGACCCATCTCTCTCATCCATGGTACTGTTGAGAGCCATAGACTTTTAGAGATATAATCTACTATATCTCATGTTACCCTCTTATGCCGAAGGGGTATAATAAAAATTGTCTCCCATATGCCAGGGGGGTCTCGGAGTTAGCGCCGAAGCGGAAAAAATTGTATTCAAATTGCGCTGTGAGCAAAACGGTTAAAGCTAACGAGTTAATTTTTTTGTATTGTACACTAAATTGCGATCATTTTGGTATATAACACATTGTAAAACAATCAAAGCAACACAGAAAAAATATTATCACAAAATGATGCATGAATTCGTAACATGCAGACGTAAATATTTTTTTTTTTTTTTAAACATTCACCATAAATCTAAATATAATTCTAGAGACTTCCAATTTGTTTCAAAATGAAGACAAATGATTGAATATTACTATACTGTAAGGGTTTTAGCTTACAATTGTATTTTTCAACCATTTCGGACAAGTTAAAGTTGACCAAATGTCGACATTTTTATACAGTGTTCCCCCTGTATTCGCGGGAGATGTGTACCAGACACCCACGCAAATAGCTCAAACCCGCGAATAGTTAGAACTCCCCTCTAAAAATACCTATACCTGCCTATCTTGAAAGTTCAAATACCAAATGTCTACTTAAAGTATTATCCTACATCAAATATACCATTGAATTGGTATTATTAATATCATTTTAAAATCATCTTAAACATTTTACCCTTAGAAATATATAAACAGCCAATAGCAGAGAGAGAGAGAGAGAGAGAGAGAGAGAGAGAGAGAGAGAGAGAGAGAGAGAGAGAGAGAGAGAGAGAGAGAGACTCCTTACGATTTCAATGAATGTCTGTAGGCAACACTTTATTCCCCTCCCATAAATACATATATTTCTCCAGAGAAGAGAGAAAGAGAGGACTGTGCAATTATGTTTGTCTGTCTATCAATTCTTTTGCTGAGAGTGAGAGAGATAAAAGAAGGAAGAAATAGAAACACCAAATGTATACCTTATGTAACATCCTGCATCAAATTTACCTTAAATTATTATCATATTACTGTATTAATCTTACAGATTGTATTAATATAATTTCAAAGTAATCCTAAACATTAGTACCCTTAAAGGTATATACTTACATACGTACTTATAACACTTGCAGCCAAGAGACACAGAGTTACCACTATGACAAGTATCTTGTTGTGAGGGAGAGAGAGAGAGACGAGAGAGAGAGAGAGAGAGAGAGAGAGAGAGAGAGAGAGAGAGAGAGAGAGAGAGAGAGAGAGTTGTCCTTACAGTATTTAAAAGAGTGAAGTGGAATGATTATTGTATTTAAAATACTCACATATGAATTTTGTAATTACAGGTTATAGATTATTATGGACAATGGAAATAGTTAATGATAAACTTATTACAATACATGGTCCATGAAAAATGATCTCAATCTCTAGTTAAGATCGAGACGAGACGAAGACGAGACGAGAGCGAGGAGAAGACGAGAGAGAGAGCAGAGAGAGAGATTACATAAAAACCATTAAATTCATTGGACCATAGTATGCCATTGTTACTTTCCCAGCTCTGAGCGACACTGGAGTTGAGAAGGTATGGAAATTGATACAGAAAAAGACGAAGGGAAGAATTTTCATTTGAAATTAGTTATCGTATTATTATTACGACTTCTATTATTATTATTTGAAAATATAATAAACACATGTAATACCATAAAAATTCTCTCATTACAGTAAGAAAGAGGAGTTATCCTGACAAGTGAAATGGAAAGGTCATTTTCATCTCTTTAAAATACTACCATTATGAATTTTGTAATTACAGTTTTATTATTATTTTTTTTTTTTTTTTTTTTTTTTTGCTCTATCACAGTCCTCCAATTCGACTGGGTGGTATTTATAGTGTGGGGTTCCGGGTTGCATCCTGCCTCCTTAGGAGTCCATCACGTTCTTACTATGTGTGCCATTTCTAGGATCACACTCTTCTGCATGAGTCCTAGAGCTACTTCAGCCTCTAGTTTTTCTAGATTCCTTTTCAGGGATCTTGGGATCGTGCCTAGTGCTCCTATGATTATGGGTACAATTTCCACTGGCATATCCCATATCCTTCTTATTTCTATTTTCAGATCTTGATACTTATCCATTTTTTTCCCTCTCTTTTTCTTCAACTCTGGTGTCCCATGGTATTGCGACATCAATGAGTGATACTTTCTTCTTGACTTTGTCAATCAACGTCACGTCTGGTCTGTTTGCACGTATCACCCTATCCGTTCTGATACCATAGTCCCAGAGGATCTTTGCCTGATCGTTTTCTATCACTCCCTCAGGTTGGTGCTCGTACCACTTATTACTGCAAGGTAGCTGATGTTTCTTGCACAGGCTCCAGTGGAGGGCTTTTGCCACTGAATCATGCCTCTTTTTGTACTGGTTCTGTGCAAGTGCTGGGCATTCGCTTGCTATGTGGTTTATGGTTTCATTTTTCGTATTGCACTTCCTACATATGGGAGAGATGTTATTTCCGTCTATCGTTCTTTGAATATAGCTGGTTCTTAGGGCCTGATCTTGTGCCGCTGTTATCATTCCTTCAGTTTCCTTCTTTAGCTCTCCCCTCTGTAGCCATTGCCATGTGTCATCGCTGGCTAGTTCTTTAGTCTGTCTCATGTATTGTCCGTGCATTGGTTTGTTGTGCCAGTCCTCTGTTCTGTCTGTCATTGTCCTGTCTCTGTATATTTCTGGGTCTTCGTCTACTTTTATTAGTCCTTCCTCCCATGCACTCTTTAGCCACTCGTCTTCACTGGTTTTCAGATACTGCCCCAGTGCTCTGTTTCTCGATGTTGACGCAGTCCTTTATACTTAGTAGTCCTCTCCCTCCTTCCTTTCGTGTTATGTATAGTCTGTCCGTATTTGCTCTTGGGTGTAGTGCTTTGTGTATTGTCATTTGTTTCCTGGTTTTCTGATCTATGCTGCGGAGTTCTGCCTTCGTCCATTCCACTATTCTTGTGCTGTATCTGATTACTGGCACTGCCGCATGTGTTTATGGCTTTATCATATTTCCGGCGTTGAGTTTTGACTTGAGTATCGCCTTGAGTCTCTGCATGTATTCTTTCCTGATCGTGTCCTTCATCTCTTGGTGTTTTATATCCCCTCCTTCCATTATTCCCAGGTATTTGTAATCCTGTCTCATCTATGTGTTTGATGTTGCTCCCATCTTGGTGAGCTTTATCCCTTCAGTTCTCGTTACTTTGCCTTTTTTGTATGTTGACTAAGGCGCATTTTTCTATTCCAAACTCCATCCTGATGTCCCCAGATACAATCCTTACAGTCTGGATTAGGGTATCTATTTCCTTGCTGCTCTTACCATACAGCTTGATGTCGTCCATGAACATCAGATGGTTGATTCTGTTGCCTCTTTTCTTGAGTTGGTACCGGCATCCATCTTCTGTAGTACTTTTGTCATGGGAATCATGGCGACTACGAAGAGTAGTGGGGACAGTGAGTCGCCCTGGAAGATCCCTCTCCTGATATTAACCTCTGCTAGTCTTATTCCAGAGCTTGAAAGTATTGTATTCGAGTTGCGCATTGTATTTTTGAGGAAGCTGATGGTGTTTTCCCTCTTGCCCCTAAGAATTTTCAGGCATTCTATTAGCCATGTGTGTGGTATCATGTCGAAGGCTTTCTTATAGTCTATCCATGCCATGCTTAGGTTGGTTTTCCTTCTCCTACTGTTCTTCATTACCATTTTGTCTATCAGGAGCTGGTCTTTTGTGCCCCTACACTTCCTTCTGCAGCCTTTCTGTTGTTGGGGGTTTGGGATGGTGTTTGTATAATAGCCTTTCACTGATGATACCTGTTAGTAACTTCCACATTTATTGGTAGGCAGGTGATAGGCCTGTAGTTACTGGCTATATTTCCCTTACTCTTGTCTTTTTGTACTAAGGATGTTCTTCCTGTGGTCATCCATTTGGGTGCTTGGTGATTTGTGATACAATGCTGGAGCTGTTCTGCTATTCGTGGGTGTAGGGCCTTGAAGTTTTTGAGCCAGTATCCATGGACTTCATCGGGACCTGGGTCTTTCCAGTTTGGCATTTTTTCTTTAGTTTGGTGTCTGACTGTGGTCTGTCGTGATCTCTGTGAATCTTTGTTTTATTCTCCCTGTTTCTTCTTCCTTGACTTCCTGGAGCCATGTTGCATGTTTGTTGTGTGATACCGGGTTGCTCCATATGTTTTCCCAGAGTCTCTTACTTGGTTCGGCTTCAGGAATTTCTGGGTGGTTGTCTTCCCCTCTTAGTTGGCTGTATAGTCTTTTCTGGTTGGTTCCGAATAGTTTGTTCTGTTGGTATCCCTTATTCCCGTTCATGTACCGTTGGATCTTATGTGCTTTGGCCTTAAGCCTCTGTTTTACATCTTCTATTGTGTTGTTTAGTCCCCTCTCTTGTACTTTGTATTTCTCGTTGAGTTCCTCCCTTGTTTTCTTGCTTCTTAGCCTTTTTTCTGCCATCTATTTCAGTTTACTCAAGTCAGATCTCATCACCATGATTTGCTTTTCCAGGCGCCTTTTCCAAGGAGGTTGCTGTTTTGGTTTCTGTTGGGTTGGTTGTGCTGGTGGCGTTGGTGTTCGTGTCCCCATCAGTTCTGACTCCTGCATATAACAAGTTATTTTGTTTCTGTGATACTGGTGGTGTGTATTACGCCCATTATTTCATTGACCTCACTTGTTTTCTCCCTTAATTTCTTGGTGTTGTAGGCTTTCATGGAGGGGATCTTTGTTCTCTCTGTATCTGGCTCCATCCATTGTCTAATCTCTACCCATTCTGTCCTCTCTGTTACTTCGTCGGTGTTTCTTCGTGTGTCATTGTTTGATACCTCATCCTCCCTGTCGTCTTCTGTGGCATCGTCTCTCAGTTCGTCTTCGTGTAATTCGTTGTCGTGTGACATTTCCCTTTCCAGTTCTTCTCTTTCTGTTGGGGAGAGCCAGTTCTTTTTCTTTATGTTCCTTACTTGGTCTGCCAGCCTTGCTCTGTTTGGGGGGTGTCTTATTCCTCTCATTCCAGATGTTCGACCAATCTTCTTTCTAGATCCTCTCTCCATCGGGTTGCTTCTGATGTAGCATCTCCATATTTCCTTATTTTCTTCTCTTGTCCATTTCTTCCTTTTTGCTTCTGTAGCTCCAATCTCAGGCTGTTGATTACTGTCGTTGTGGTGATCAGTTGCTGGATGACGACCTCTAAGTACCTGACCGTCTTCCCCTTCAATTGGGTTGAATACCTGGTTGCCGGACGAAGCTCCTCTGTTGCCAGAGGTTCCATTTACGTCGTTGTCGTTTATTCCTTCATTTCTTTCCATCATTGCTGAGTTTTGCTATTTAACCCATAGCTGGACCCTACCCCATCAGGGATAGGTACTCATTTACAGCTGAGTAGACTGAGGAAATTATGGTAAAGATCCTTTCCCAAGGAATCAACGCCGAGGAGAGCGGTCACCCATCCAACGACTGACCAGCCCCAATGTTGCTTAACTTGACTTAAGTCCACTGACGACCTAACCCACTCCTCCACGGCGCCACATATTATTATTATTTTTTTATTATTATTATTATTATTATTATTATTATTATTATTATTATTATTATTATTATTATTATAAATAACTGAAATTATCAATAAACATTTTACATACTAGTACCATAAAAATTCTTTCATCTCGGTAAAAGAGAGAGAGAGAGAGAGAGAGAGAGAGAGAGAGAGAGAGAGAGAGAGAGAGAGAGTGTGTGTTTATCTCTCTGTTCTCTCAAAAAATAATTATAAAGCTTCCAGCAAAGAGAGGGAGGGAGTTGCCACTATGACACATTATTATCTTGTGTGGGGAGAGAGAGAGAGAGAGAGAGAGAGAGAGAGAGAGAGAGAGAGAGAGAGAGAGAGAGAGAGAGAGAGAGAGAGATTAGTGTATTTCTTTAAAATACTATCACATAATATGAATTTTGTAATTACGATTATTATTGCTGCATCAGCTGCATTCAACTTGTAAATAGTCTTCTCTATTTTTCTAACAATAGCTTTCTCTCTGCTACTACAACTGGCGAGTATTGTGCCGATATTACTCATCAGGAGGAGTCAATTTCGGGGATATTGCTTAAAATTTATTTATTTGTCACAGTAAATGAACAAATAAAAAATATAAGTCAATCTAGTGGCCAACGTTTCTCTCGGTATCATCCGAGCATGATCACGGCAGTGGGTCGGAGTAGACTGTAGGTGTTGTCGAGATCTACTCAATATATAGCGGCAGGTCAGCAGGGGGTCAACCACGAGCTGCGTTTTCATTGGCTGGTGGCGCAATGCGCTCCAGCTATGGTTGAAAGAAGTTTTCTTCAAGACGCTTCTCGTCGTTGAAGGTTGCGCTGTTGCAGCCTAGCTGATCGTCGAGGCTGGGGCATGACTTCCCTGGGCACTGTGTCATGACGGCTCGCGTTGTCATTGGCTGATGGGCTGCTTGTCTCATCTGGTATTCTTTGATCGGGAGTGTCGTTCGGTCTGGTATTACTTGTGCCGACCCCCCCAGCAAGAGACCTCTTGAAACAGTCGAATGTAGTCTGCCAATTCTCATGCCCCATCCGTGGATGTCCCGGCTCTTACATTGGTATGACTTCTATGAAACTGTCCAAGAGGATTTCTTGCCACGCACAAGAAGGGGCATACCATGACAGCACACCAGGAAGCCATCTCCCGCGACGGTATTATCAAGAATATTAAGATAATAGGGAGGGCTCCTGACCAACGACATTTGCGACTGCTCGAGGCACTCCTCATACAACAAGAGAAGCCCTCACTGAATACGACGCAGGAAGTGCTCTTCCTCCCCACCAACCTAAGGAGACCTATGTGCATAAATAATAGCACAAGTAATACCAGACCGAACGACACTCCCGATCAAAGAATACCAATGAGACAAGCAGCCCATCAGCCAATGACAATGCGGGCCGTCGTGACACAGCGCCCAGGGAAGTCATGCCCCAGCCTCGACGATCAGCTAGGCTGCAACAGCGCAACCTTCAATGACGAGAAGCGTCTTGAAGAAAACTTCTTTTCAAACCAATAGCTGGAGCGCATTGCGCCACCAGCCAATGAAAACGCAGCTCGCGGTTGCCCCCTGCTGACCTGCCGCTATATATTGAGTAGATCTCGACAACACCTACAGTCTACTCCGACCCACTGCCGTGATCATGCTCGGATGATACCGAGAGAAACGTTGGCCACTAGATCGACTTATATTTTTTATTTGTTCATTTACTGTGACAAATAAATAAATTTTAAGCAATATCCCCAAAATTGACTCCTCCTGATGAGTAATATCGGCGTAATACTCGCCAGTTGTAGTAGCAGAGAGAAAGCTATTGTTAGAAAAATAGAGAAGACTATTTACAAGTTGAATGCAGCTGATGCAGCAATATCTTTCAATAAAACTTGTTTGAAAGAGGGTCTCCTTCCAATATACAGTTATTATTATTATTATTATTATTATTATTATTATTATTATTATTATTATTATTATTATTATTTGAAAGTACTGAAAACATATAGTTCAAGTACTATAAAAAAAATCTCAAGTCTTAGTAAATGAGAGAGGATGAAGAGAGAGAGAGAAGAGAGACCGAAGAGAAGAGACACTATAGGAAGAGTAGCTTGAGAGATGATTTGCCGACGACGGATGAAATAGTAGAGAAGATTGCAGGCGAGAGATTGTACCCCTGAAGGGAGAGGAACATAAAGTTTTCATGACGCAACGTTGATGGTAACACAACAGCTCTTCCCCACCCCCTCCTGTCACATAACTTGATAATATCTGACAGTTTTAGTACCTGGAGTTAGAGAAAGAAGACTGGGATTTCCTTCATTCTTCCATAATTTCTTAAATTTATAAACTAAAATCTTACTCATTCACTATGGTATTTTCTTTAATGAATTTATATTATTGCTGTATAAATTAATATTAATATTTGAAAAATGAAAATCATATTTATCATACAAATAAACATACATCTTTGTAGAGAGAGAGAGAGAGAGAGAGAGAGACGAGACGAGAGAGAGAGAGGAGAGAGAGAGAGAGAGAGAGATTTGATTATTATTTTTATTATGGGATATCATTCAAACTTATTAAACTTACTAATACAGTATTAATCAAAATTAATATTTGAAAATTAGTAAATCATTTTTGTATCAAGAAAATGTATTTAGTCATGAAAATAAACATCAAAATACACTAATTAGTGATTATTTTCGTCGGAAAAATCCCGCGAATGGGCGAAAACCCGAGAGAGACGAGAGACGAAGGAGAGAGAGAGGAGATAGAGAGAAAATTTCATGAGCAACTTGATACAACAACAAACAGCTCTTCACCCCTCCTGGTCACATAAAACTTGATATATCTGGACAGTTTTAGTACCTGGGAGTTAGAGAAAGAAGACTGGGGATTTCCTTTCATTCTTCCATAATTTCTTAAATTTATAAACTAAAATCTTATCATTACTCATTCACTATGGTTTCTTTAATTTTTTTAATGAATTTATTTTATTCAACGCTGTATAAAGTTAAATATTAATATTTGGCAAAATAGAACAAAATCATTTATTTATCATATAAACATACATCTTTGTGAAGAGAGAGAGAGAGAGAGAGAGGAGAGGGAGAGAGTTAAAAATACATTTAATTTCTTAATTTCAAATAAACATACATCTTTGTGAGAGAGAGAGAGAGGCAGAGAGAGAGAGAGAGAGAGTTTATAAATTTAATTTTTCTTAAAATTTATAAACTAAAATCTTACTCATTCACTATGGTATTTTCTTTAATGAATTTATATTATTGCTGTATAAATTAATATTAATATTTGAAAATAGAAAATCATTTATTTATCATACAAATAAACATACATCTTTGTGAGAGAGAGAGAGAGAGAGAGAGAGAGAGAGAGAGAGAGAGAGAGAGAGAGAATTATTATTTTTATTATGGGATATCATTCAAACTTATTAAACTTACTAATACAGTATTAATCAAAATTAATATTTGAAAATTAGTAAATCATTTTTGTATCAAGAAAATGTATTTAGTCATGAAAATAAACATCAAAATACACTAATTAGTGATTATTTTCGTCGGAAAATCCCGCGAATGGGCGAATCCCCGCAAATAAATGGGTAGATATGGTCCAGAGAGAAATCCACAAATCAGTGAGTTATGCAAATATTTCGAAAATGAGAAAAGCTACAACCTTCAATTATTTTTAGATGTATTCTACATGAAATTGCGCACATTTTCATATATAAAACTCTAAGAAACGCCTAATATGAAAGGGAGCAAATATTAGGAGAATGCGAAGTACGCATTTTGGAGATTTGCGGCGGAGAATCGGCACGCGGAGGGAAGGAAAAAGTTTTTTCAAAAATTCACCATAAATCTAAATATTGTGCTAGAGACTTTGAATTTGCTTCAAAATGAAGATAAATGACTGAATATTACTACACTGTAAAAGTTTTTGCTTACAATTGCGTTTTTCGACCATTTCGGTTGTTTAAAGTTAGGCGAACGAGCTTTT
>NC_087201.1:79848913-79896413 GCF_015104395.2 Macrobrachium nipponense | reverse complement strand
GACCAACCGCCATCAAAATGAGGACTTGCGACATACTCCCGATCAAGCTCCGATAAGTATGCATCAATGTCCCTTGGTTGGAGGCCTCCCAAATGCCTACGAATGCCCCTAAGGACACCCTGATGATTCCTAGGGGTTACTAAAGGTACACGAGACACACGTTGTGATCCTAAAGCACTTTCATCCACACATGGCCGCACAGAACGGCGTTGAGGCGCGAGGTCATCTTGGGTGCTGGGTCCCTCGCCAGCATTCAAGTCCAAAATACGTCTTACACGATCCCTTCCAACGGGTAAAATGCACCTTTCGCGTTCCATACATCATTGAGACATCTCTATGAACGTCCTGTAGCAACACAAATATTCAAACTCTCGCACAAGTTCAGCAAAACATGATTGTGGCAAAAGATCACTCTCGGACGACGCGTCGCTGATCCTGGCTGATGCAAGAAGGAGGCATTTCACGCATGCGCACTTGGGTCACGCTTCTAAACAAAACAACACCTTGATCCGTGAACTCCCAGCATCCCCCAAGGCGTGTGATTCAAAAGTTTTCGGCTGGTAGGCCTATAAGTATTTTTCCGCGAATTTTAAAAAAAACTTTTCTATGTCAACATACGATACGTCCAATCAGCACCCGACAGACAATTTATCTCGACATATAATACGTCCAATCGGCGTAAGAGGGTTAATGGTAAATGTGCTTCCTCTATATTAGATTCACTGATGCCTGATATGAGTGGCTTACTCTATACACCAGAGGTATTTACAAATCAGTTTCTAACTCATAATAGGTCTCAAGTAACTTACAGTTCCTCATTGGATGAGTCAGTTACGTGCTCAACTACCGACCTCAGGGTCTAGGTTCGACTCCCTACTCTGCCAACAAGGAATCAGAGGAATTAATTTCTGGGGATAGAAATTCATTTCTCGATGTGGTTTGGATCCCACAATAAGCTGTAGGTCCCGTTGCTAAGTAAGCAATTGGTTCATAGCCACACAAAAATATCTCATCCTTCCGGCCAGCCCAGGAGAGCTTGATCAACTTGGTGGTCTGGTTAAACTACGATATACTTAACTCCAGTAATTTACTAGACCCTACTGATAATACAATAAAGGAACACCGTGGAAGTCAGCATCTCAGTTTTCTACTTAAATTAAAGCATATACATGTTTAATGGGAATGTGATGAAATGAACTATGTATGTTATTAGAACACACAAGGTTTACTATAATTGATTCAATAGATTGCTTGTTCCCAACACCTAGAATCAGTCTCATAAACAGTTCACAAAGCAAGTTAGTTTAACAACTTGGGCACACTTGAGGATCCTTCTTCCATCCAATAAACATGAGGCGTGAACCTACATATATGGGTACATTTATTATTTAACAGGCATATATAAAAACCATTTGTGTTATAAAAGCATATTTTTTTTATTTAATGTTAATCTTATTTCTTTTGTTTACTTTTAACACTTTATTCCTTCAAAACAAAATTCAAAACATTTTCATGAATCTTGTCATTTTTTTTCATATTCATTCAAGAGAGTTAAGTATAGAAGTCAAATGCTTGTTTTGATAATAATATGTAATTTCTAATTTACACTTACAATTACCATCCATGTGCCTACCTTAAGTTTTTTTTTTTTTTTTTTTTTTTTGGAATATGAAACAAGGATCCTAAAATAAGAAACAAGTCAGCAAAATGCAACAAAACAAAATATGTTCAAACTGTCATTATACTACCATTAACAAAATATTTGAATCGTTCTTCGGGTGTAAATAAGTGATGCATAAAATAGTTAAGTAGTGTCCAAACATTTAATAATTATATTTCTGGGTTCGACCTGTGTCTGCCGGTGAAAAGTTCCCGTAGCTCACTTTTCTAAGTATAAATAGATCCTAAATATACCTGAGAAAAAGCTAGCATGGTATGCTGAAGTTACTACCCTCAGCTCAAACACCCAAAGGGCGTCGGTATAAGCATAAGGGCGAGTGGAAGCCACTACTCACAGGTCTTCTGCCAATTAGAGGATTCCTCTCCAAAGTCCCTCCCATGGCAAGAGCCGTTACAAAGGCTAGAGCCGTTACAAAGGCTACTCTCCTTACCTTCCGCTTGCTCTCGCAACTACTACTACTACACGCCCGCCATCTTCATTCCTGTAATTAGCATTGTGAGTGCGACACGCATCTAGAGCTCCCTTTGTGCTTTTTCCAAGAATTTAGCGATGTCCTTTGTGGAACTTCCTCCTTCATCTAAGTTGAGTATTCTAATTGGTGTTTTCGTAATTTGTATCGTTATGATGCGTTCCATTTATTGCCTTCGGCCCCTTAGAAAACGCTTTGGGGGCTCCGCTAGTTCATTCGCCATTTTGGGAGCATCATCAGAGCATGTGTGCTGTTATTACTCGTTATTTCCCTTTTATTTTTAATTTTATGTTAATTTCATATTCATTATAATCATCACTGACGTTTTTTCGTATCACGTACTTAATTATTTAGCCGACCGAGTTCGGATTGGTTCGGTAGGAAGGCCTAACACGCTCATGACGTCCTCTGGGGTTTTTAAAGAAGGTTGATTAATTTATATTCTAGCCTCTGGCTTTCCCCCAGCTTCTCAAGAGCGTGTTCGTGCCTTTCTGTGCATAATTTTATCACATATTGTATATGTAAAATTGTTAGGCTACTAGTAGCCTATCATATTTATCATTGGAAAGGAGAGAGTCCCCTCTCTCTCTCTCTCTCTCTCTCTCTCTCTCTCTCTCTCTCTCTCTCTCTCTCTCTCTCTCCCGATGTGAGACATGCATGCGTTATGGTTTAATGCAAACCAGATAGGTACTTGATTTTATGCACGTTGATGATTTTCATATCACTGAGAGGTTGGAAGAGTTGCTTCCCTCCCTGGCTTTACCGACCAAGCCTACGCTAGGTTTTGGAAGGTAGGCCAGGTGTCCCTACCCCTATACCCCTTATGCCTCTCCCCCTGTCTGCGCTACGGTGCTAGCGGGGAGGATATCAAGGATAGAGAGTCTCTCTCTTATCATATTGTTGGACCTATCCTCCCTACCTGTCCAGGTCGGAAAATTCGAATTTGGAAGGTTCAGTCGAGGGCCACTGTCCACACCATGATGTCCTTCGAGGTTATTTGGCCTACCTGACCGGTTCCGTAGTGATCTCGGAAGGTTAGGCTAGATCCATACTGGGTATTCTCCTTTCACCTTATGTTCCTCTTGCAACTCTTCCATGATGCCTCATTATTACTATTATATATATTATTTATCATATTGCTAGTAGATTAAGTGGTCTGGTATGTATATCGTCCTGGCCTAGCCTCCTTTAGTATAACCTTTAGTAGTAGGCCATGACCTCCCGTTTGAGAGTGATCACCAATCGATTGCTGTACCAATCATGACGGGCTATAGGCCCAGTCGGCCTACTACCCCTGTAGTAGTAGGCTACACAGCCTTCAATAGGTGTCTATCTCTGATCGGGTTGGTGGCCAGGCGATCATGACCGACCAGCCCACATACCAACCCCCCCCTTCCCCCACTTCCTAGCTCGGCTCTGCCTGACGCTTATAGCTCGCGGTTCCAGTAGTCTTATTGATGAACGACCGCTCAAGCTTTTTCACTTAAGTGGGGAAGAGAGGGGTTGGAGTGGTGGAGTTACTGGTATTATATGTAATTCCTTATGTCTCTAAGTGGATAGCTCCGCCGGCTTTACAGCGGTCCAGTATCGCACCAGCCAGCGGACATCGCTCCGGATTGTACATTTATACTGCTCCGCCGCTCAGTGCTCTCTCCCTCTAGTTGTCCTCCCCCGGCTATGGATTCGGGCTGGGAGTTACACTCCCCCCCCTAGATGCGTTATGGTTCAAATAGAGGAATTACCTTCCCCTGATCCGCTCGCTTCAGCCCGTTTCCCCCGGCATTACTTATGACAATGAGGGATGAGACTTTGAGTAGGCTAAGCTTTGGGGACTACTCTGTAGTTGCCTCCGGACCTTTAAGGTGGCGACGGAGTGTGACTCACCCTCACACCCGCCGCCGGAGTTTTGTACTAAGTTGGCGTAGCTCAGTTTCCGTTCTTGTGTCGATCTCTACTCCGGGGGGGACGGTGGATGGGTCAGGTATTCGGCTACGATAATTCGTAGCCTTCTGATTCAGCCGACCGTAATAGAGATTAGGTCCTTCCTCTTCTCCGGTCCGGCGGATCTCAGACCCCACATACTGGACATACATCTACCTTCCGAGGACGAAATCAGGAGCAGGCAATACGTACACCCAAAGATTTTTTTTTATTCATTCAGTGAGTTGAAATCATTTTAGTGAGTAAGTCTTGAACCAATATCTAGGTTCAGGTGCATGCTTTCGCCGGAGTTTACTCCGTAACTCCGGCGCCTTTTGCTATACTCATAAGAAATTTTCAACTTACAGATGGTCCGTTGCCAAGCGGTAGGGTGCTCCGCTACCCTCGGCAAGCCCTACGGCCATGTAGTTTGCCGGTCCCACGCAAATTGCGCCGTGCAACTCGAGCACTACATGGTCTGGCACCCGGACGCGTGCACCGTCTGCTATGAGATAAGTGTCTATTCTCACTGATGAGAAGGTAAGTATCCTTACTGCGTCATTTGCATGGAATTTCTGTTATAATAACTTAAGAAGTTTCTTATAGATACTATTCCCCGAGTGGAATGTTAATTCGATTTCCTCCCTTACAGGCTACCTTGTCCTACCGGCATGAGGCAAAGGTTGCGCTTAGCGGATGGGTGTCAGGTTTTGGGAAGAATGCGCCGGCGGGACAGCCGTACGTCCTTGCTGAAGATCTGTGCTCCCTTCTGTTCCGGCACACATTGCCGGCCCCATCATAGAATCCATCCCGCTGGCGATGCTGTCCATCCCGGAGGAACAAGACGGCGACCTGATGGCGGAAGAGGTGGCAGCCATCAGCATTCACTATGAACCAATGGCCGCCAAGGAGGAGGTAGGTGGGGAGGTAAGTGAGGCAGGTAGTCTCTTAAGCCCTACTCCTTCTTCCTCTTCTTTCTGGGGCTTCTCTAAGTCCACCCCTGCTTGGGAAGGATTGCTTTCGGTCATTCCCAAGCTTAAATCAGTAAAACCATATCCCTTCCAAAGGGATCTAAACCGACTCCGTCAGCGGTGACTGGGTCGTCGTCGGCCCCACAGCCGTCGACTTCTACCGCCAAGTCGCCTGCTGCCAAGGATTCTCCCCCTCCTAAGGGGTCGAGGGCTAAATCCGCCAAATCCAAGGCGACGGAGTCCGGATTTGACCAAGAGGCCTTCGCTAACCTTCTGATGTCGAAGGTTAGGGAAGTGGTTGACGAGAGGCTGGAGTCGATACGACTCGCCTCGGACCGAGAGGATCAGGTCCCTAGAGGAGATGATGACCGGATTCCTCCATTCCAGAACCCTAGCTCTGTCCATGACAGTGCCGGATGCATCAAAGCTGCCGCCATTTGACAATAACAACCTGTGGCGGTTAGCATTGCATACCCCATTCTCAGATGGGAAGCTGACAATTGAAGGGTGCAGAACCCAGCCGCTGGAGGACTTTGAGCTCTTCCCGCCAGGTCTCCAATTCCCATTCCCCGGTTTTGTCTGACTAGCAGAACATGCGCTAGTCAGAGTAGACAAGGTCCCGAAGGAGACAGTGATCTTCCCTAGGGATCAAGCTCAAGCTGTTTGGGTTCGCACCCTCTCCGACTGGGGGTGCGTTAACACCAAATTAACGTCCCATAAGGGTAGCTTTACCATGTTTGTGACCCCAAACCGAGTTCCGTCGCCCTGTACATCCAAGGTGGCGGAACTAACTATGCAAGCGGCGGCCGAGGATAAGCCCTTAACAGTGCTAAAAGAAACAGAGGCTACCTCTCTACTCTTCCCCACAGATGTGGAGTTCTGGAATGACACTCCGGCTACGTTTACAGCAGGTAAACTTGATCCAGATTGCGCTTCCACCCTATTCACCGAGAAGCTACCTAGGATTCCGGACGACTTGGTCAAAGCGGAATTTGACGCAAGGACCAGATTTGGGAGGTCTATCAACTCCGTCACTGCGGCAGAGTTGGTAGCATCGATCTACACTGAAGAACAGTTGTTCCGGGTCCTTACGTAAGCTCTGCTACAGACTTTCCAAACGGACCTGTACGATTTTGTCATGGCGAGACGAGCATGCAGGAAGTACATCCTGGCGAGTGCCTCTATAAGGCACGAGCCTAATAGATTCATAAAGTCCTCAATATGGGGCGAAAATTTGTTCCCGAAAGACGAGGTCAACAACGTCTTTCATGAGGCAGCCAGAGCCAACCAGTCTTTGGGTCCGTTGGGGACTTCCTTCCAAAAGGAAGTTCGATAGCCCTGGACACCAATCCTGACCCAAGAAGAGGACAAGGAGATTTCATCCTTACCAGGCCTCCCGTCCTCAGGCGGTCGTGCAAGCAGTTCCGGTCTCCCAAGTCGGTAAGCCTTCGACATCTAAGGCTCAACCGCAGCAACAGTTTGTCCTAGTACAAACTCCGCCGGCTCAGCAGCCTTCGACCTCGGCAGCCATAGTGACCTCCCCAGCCTTCAACCCCGCCAACGAGTCGCAAGACACATTTTGCGGCTACATTAGGCATGCCAGAAGTAGCAGGGCCAGAGGTGGCGCCCGGCTACGAGGCGGACCAAGAGGTAGAGGCTTCTGCGGAGGCAGATGTAACAGACCTGCAGCCAGCCAGTGAGAACCCGCAGGTGGGAGGGAGATTATATCTCTTCCAGGACCATTGGACCTTCAGTCCATGGGCCCACAGTATAGTCTCAAAAGGTCTGGGGTGGAAATGGGAGAAAGGGCCCCCTCCGCCAATCAGTTTTTACCAGATTCCAACGACGGACCTTATAGACTATACCAAAGATCTCCTGCAGAAGAAGGCTATAAGGAAAGTAAAACGCCTAAAGTTTCAAGGACGTCTGTTCAGTGTCCCAAAGAAGGACTCGGACAAAAGAAGGGTGATTCTGGACTTGTCCCGTCTAAACTCATACATTCATTGCAACAGATTTGGCATGCTGACCATCTCGCAGGTGCAGACCTTACTTCCCCGTGGGGCCGCCACCACCTTTATAGATCTTACAGACGCTTACTATCATGTTCCGATAGCAAGGAACTTCTCTCCGTAACTAGGCTTCAAGCTAGGAAAGCAGGCTTACTCATTCAGAGTCATGCCGTTCGGGCTCAACATTGCACCCAGGGTATTCACCAATTAGGAGAGACGATAGTTCAAGAACTAAGGACTCAAGGGGTAATGTTAGTAGCCTATTTAGATGACTGGCTCATTTGGGCAGCCAGTGTCGAGGAGTGCCGCAAAGCAACAGCCAAGGTGATAAAATTCTTGGAAATTCTGGGTTTCCTGATAAACAAGGAAAAATCAAGGCTCGTTCCAGCTTCCCGCTTCCAATAGCTGAGAATCCAATGGGACCTCATCAAGCACAAGCTATCTCTCCCACTCAAGAAAGTCAAGGAGATAGCGATGGCTATGAAACAGTTCCTCAAGAACAAAAAGGCTTCTCGTCGTACCCAAGAGAGAATCCTAGGTTCGCTACAGTTTGCGTCGGTGACGGACGTCCTATTGAAAGCCAGATTGAAGGATATCAATAGTCTGGAGGAAGAGAGCCAACATCAATCTCAGGGACAAGATCTCCGTAATTCCACCCATTTTGATAAAAAGGCTTCATCCATGGAGGGAACGCCAGAACCTGGCCAAGTCAGTACCACTGCAATTCCCTCCGCCGTCTCTAACCATCCACACGGACACATCTCTGAGCGGTTGGGGAGGATACTCGCAATACAAGAAAGTCCAGGGAACGTGGTCGGATATGTTCCATCAGTTCCACATCAATATTCTAGAAGCGATGGCAGTTTTCCTCACCATAAAGCGATTGACTTCGGCCAGAAACAGTCATATAAGGCTAGTCTCGGACAGTTTAGTAGAAGTCCACTGCATAAACAGAGGAGGCTCCAGGTCAAGCAAACTAAATCACGTATTGATTGCGATATTTTCGTTGGCGGCGAAAAATCAGTGGCACCTGTCAGCAACTCACCTGGCAGGAGTAAAGAATGTTGTCGCAGACGCACTTTCCAGGACAACTCCGCTGGAATCGGAGTGGTCCCTGGACAGGAAGTCGTTCCAGTGGATTTGCAATCAAATCCCGGATCTTCAAGAAGACCTATTCGCCACAGAATCCAATCACAAACTACCATGTTACGTGGCACCCAACCTGGACCCTCTAGCTTACGCCACAGATGCGATGTTCATAGATTGGAACAATTGGCAGAAAATTTACCTGTTTCCACAGGTGAATCTTCTGATGAAGGTCCTGCACAAGCTAAGATCTTTCACAGGACAGGTAGCATTAGTGGCACCCAACTGGCCAAAGAGCAATTGGTTTCCGCTCCTTCTAGAACTGAATCTCCGGCCCAAACGGATCCCCCGTCCAGAACTGACACAGGTAGTACAAACTCAGACTGTGTCGGCTTGCTCAAGAATTCTGAGTGCCCTAACTTTATGGACTTCATGAACTTTGCGGCCCAAAAGGACGCTAGTATTGATCCATTAAACATCTTATTCATAGAATCAGATAAAAGAGAATCAATGCTCAAGCAGTATGATTCAGCAGTAAAGAAGTTGGCCATTTTTCTAAAAGATTCAGATGCTGAAAATATGACTACAAATCTGGCAATTTTGTTCTTTAGAACTCTATTTGAGAAAGGCCTAGCCACTAGTACTATTACTACTATCAAATCGGCCCTAAGGAAAACTTTTCAGCTTGGCTTTAATATTAACTTGTCAGATTCACACGTCTCTTCGATTCCAAGAGCATGTGCCCATCTGAGACCAATACGTAGACCGCCCTCATACGGTCTCTTGGTTTTTGAATGATGTACTTAAATTAGCCTCAGATACTGATAATGAATCATGCTCATATATAACCCTTCTCAGAAAGACCTTATTCTTAATGGCCCTGGCTTCAGGTGCCAGAATATCTGAACTCTTGGCTCTCTCTAGAAATCCAGATCATATTGAATTCCTCCTGTCGGGTGGAGTATTACTATCCCCAGATAGGAAGTTCTTGGCTAAGAAAGAGGACCCACAAAACAGGTGGGCACCATGGAAAATTATTCCTCTGACACAGGACTCATCATTGTGTCCTGTCGTTACCCTTAAATCCTTTTTGGCCAGGACTTCCAAAAAATTTTCAGGCCCCCTTTTCATTGGAGAGAAAAGTGGTACGATTTCTCTTAAAGGTATTAGACAACAAATACTTTACTTTATTAAACAGGCCAACCCGGATTCAGTCCCACACGTCCATGACATCCGAGCAGTGGCTACCTCCGTTAACTATTTTCACATTATGAATTTTGAAGACCTGAAGAAATATACAGGTTGGAAATCTTCAGCAGTATTTAAACGCCACTATCTCAAGAACTTAGAGGCCCTTAAATTCTCTACAGTGGCTGCAGGGAGCATAGTCTCCCCTGAATGACTGAGTCTTATCAACTCCTTCCCTTAGCCCCCTTTGTCAGTCCCTTTTCCCATTAATACTCTCTCCTTCCTACCTGCCTCGCTCGTATTCCCTGCCAACCCTCTCTCTTCCGGGCAGGGCTGGTTAGCTTGCCATCCCGTCACTGGAACATGTGCATAGTGTTGAGACCATATTGGTATCACTGACCTGTCTGTACATAGCTTTGGATATTGCTTCAGATACCATTCTTTATATTGTCTTATTATATATAGTATATATATTATATTATCTTATTATTGTTAGTTTTAAGCCATAGTTTAAGTTCTAGTGTAATTAGTAATTAAGTAAATTTCTGCCTTATTACAGTGCATTAAATTTACTCTTAAGTGAACCTTAGGTTTCATTATTCCCCCCTTTTTTATATACTCGTTTGGTATCTGTTAAGCTTGGATGGAAATTCTCTGATACTTTTTCACCGGCAGACACAGGTCGAACCCAGAAAAGGGATTTTGACAAAGGAAAAATCTATTTCTGGGGGAGGACCTGTGTTGCCCGGTGAACCCATCCCTTCTTCTTTCCCCACCCTTAACCAGTCCAAGCTTGGGTGTCTATTCCAGGAATGAAGATGGCGGGCGGGTAGTAGTAGTAGTAGCGAAAGCGAGCAGAATGTAAGGGGAGTAGCCTTTGTAACGGCTCTAGCCTTTGTAACGGCTCTTGCCGTGGGAGGGACTTTGGAGAGGAATCCTCTAATTGGCAGAAGACCTGAGTAGTGGTTTCCCCTCGCCCTTATGCTTATACCGACGCCCTTTGGGTGTTCGAGCTGAGGGCAGTAACTTCAGCATACCATGCTAGCTTTTTCTCAGGTATATTTAGGATCTATTTATACTTAGAAAAGTGAGCTACAGGAACTTTTCACCTGGCGACACAGGTCTTCCCCCAGAAATAGATTTTTCCTTTGTCAAAATCCCTTTTTACATAAAACCATTCATAATGTAAATTAATAGAGTACAAAATAGAAAAAGTATACATACATTTTCAAATGCAGTGTGATCATAGTAATCTATTCGCCCACTCCAATAACCAAGATGGCTTTCAAAACCTCTGAAAGTTGGTGTATGTTCCTTCGTGAAGAATCCTAGATGCCATTTCCCAACATGATGTGCACTATAGCCAAATGCACTTAAATAATCAGGAAGGAGAATTTCTGATGGGGAAAGGCCATAAGGTTGGGGACCGCCTATGGTATAGCACTGCAACCCTTAAGTAAAGGAGGCATATATAACAATGGCTAGAACCATATGCAGAGTATCCTCATAACTAGTGCACTGCGAAATAATTAAAATAAAGCTCAGTGCACTACCTGTCATTAAGTAAAGGAAAAATAATGACAGATTTTAAAACTACAGAACATAAAAGTGCACGGCTATGGTAGGAGTCTACAGGCAACATTAAATTATGATTCACTCAAATGCATGCAAACTCTTGCCAAGTAGAGAAATAAAGTATCCAGCTTGATCATAACAACCTTTAGAGTATCCACTTTAGTTTTCCCCTATAGTAGACTGTTTCCTTTAACAGAGATAAGGACTCCATGGTTGAAAAGTGTGAATTAATCTATAATGAGAAAGTTCTTGGTACTAAAATCAAATTATATTTTACAATGAAGTAATCTGTGCAAAGCATAGCATTACTCAGTACTTAAAAAATTATATAAATGTCCAAAATACTGTATTTTGTTAGAGGTTTAATTGTATTTACTGGAAGAAGAATATGTTTATAATTAAACAATGAAAAGTATAATTGAACAAATCCTATTGAAATAAGCACAAATTTAGAGCTGTTAACATGGATTGAAAACAAGTTAAAAAGAAACTCTGAAGTATACAAGAAAATGTGTGTGGAAATGCCAAATACAGTACATAAAATGAACAGTTGCGAATAAGTCCACTTGTTACGTTTTAGTGAGAGACTTCCAAAAATTATATGGTAACAATGTTTACTAAAGGGGTTGAGGGTTCTTTCTCTTTTAGTGACAGAAAAAAATTCCACAATGAACAATAGAAAGTGAAAAAGGACTCTCAAAGTTTGTACAGACTTTTAACCACTCATATATGATCAATGATAGCAATTATTTATATTCCGAGGTTTTATGTATTCATGGTTGGGCTTGTATGTATTCCCCCTTGAATAACTGTAGAGCAGGGATTCCCAATCTTTTTAGGCTGATGAGCACCCACCTGTTCTTTGGATAACTGTGAGAGTACCACAATAATTTTATAGTTTGGGAATTAAGCAGTCCAATTAGTAAGTGAAAGACTTAGTCTACATTTTTTCATGGTAACAATAATTTGTGGCGGAGAATCCGCGCGCAGAGGGAAGGAAAGATTTTTTTTAAATTCATCATAAATCTAAATATTTTGCTAGAGACTTCGAATTTGTTTCAAGATGAAGATAAATGACTGAATATTACTAGACTGTAAGAGTTTTAGCTTACAATTGCGTTTTTCGACCATTTCGGTAGAGTCAAAGTTGACCGAACGTGGTTTTTTTTCTATTTATTGTGATTTATATGCAAATATTTCAAAAATGAGAAAAGCTACAACCTTCAATTATTATTGGTTGTATTCTACATGAAATTGCGCACATTTTCATATACAAAACTTTATGTAACGGCTAATTTAAAATGGTACAAACATTACCACAATCGCACAAATGATTTTTTCTGAAGTTACCGCGCGGACGTAAAGAAAATGTTATTTTTTTCATAAATTCACCATAAATCGAAATATTGTGCTAGAGACTTCCAATTTGTTGCAAAATGAAGGTAAATGATTGAATATTAATAGAATGTAAGAGTTTTAGCTTACAATTGCGGTTTTCGACCATTTCAGTAGAGTCAAAGTTGACCGAAGGTTGATATTTTGGCACTTATCATTATTTATATGAAAATATTTCAAAACTGAATAAAGCTACAACCATGTGTTGTTATTAGTTGTATTGTGCATGAAATTGTGCACATTTCCATATATAAAACTTTATGTAAAGGCTAATTTAAAATGGTGCAAACATTACGACAATCACACAAAAAAATTTATCGGAAGAGTTACCGCGTGGACAAAAGGAAATTTTTTTTTTATAAATTCACCATAATTCGAAATATTGTGCTAGAGACTTCCAATTTGTTGCAAAATGAAGGTAAATGATTGATTATTACTAGAATATAAGAGTTTTAGCTTACAATTGCGTTTTTTGACCATTTCGGTAGAGTCAAAGTTGACCAAAGGTTGAAATTTTGGCACTTATTGCTATTTATATGAAAATATTTCAAAACTGATAAAAGCTACAATCATGGGTATTTTTTGGTTGTATTCTACATGAAATTGCGCATATTTTCATATATAATACTCCATGTAACGGCTAATTTAAAATGGTGCAAAAATCATGTCAGTGACAAAATAATTTCTGAGATGTGTCACTGATACTTTTTAGTGCAATAAGAAAGAAATTTGCGCTTGCGCGCCTGCGTAACGATTGTAAACAAAACAACGCCTTGATCCGTGAGCTCCCAGCATCCCCCAAGGTGCGTGATTCAAAAGTTTTCGCCTGGTAGGCCTATAAATATTTTTCCATGAATTTTTAAAAAAACTTTTTTTATCGACGTACCATACGTCCAATCGGCACCCGACAGACAATTTATGTCGACGTTTAATATGTCCAATCGGCGTTAAAGGGTTAATACTACTGCAAGTGCAAAACTGGTACATGTAAAATCTTGTACCAACTCTCAATCAACTGAGAAAGACTGTACTGTTATAAAGATGTTTTAAATTCATGGTGACCTTTATCCCACCAAGAAAGAAAAACTGACTTCATGAATGATATCTTCTTTTGAAAAATATCAAAATCAGTACCAAAGGTCAACCTTGTTGGGCAGTTTCATGCTGAAAGACATACCATGATAAACAGATAAAGTTATAACATACAGAGATAATCATTAGATAATGTTCCAGAGTTCTTCTGCAGTAGGAGAAGCTGTTAAAGCGACCCCACTTCAGATGCCACTAAGACACCAATGCTGTTAACCTTCATACCTGGTAGTTTTCAAATGGTGACTTACTAGCAAAGGAGTTGTAGAAGAGGCAGACAAGGTCATTACTAACCCAAAATGCTCAACTTCTAACTTGTACCAATTGAAGTGGAAGTCTTCTGTAACTGGTGTAAAGAACCTTGATCCAGTAAAAGGCTTTATTCCCAAAGCAGCTAAATTTTTACTTTTCCATTATATTCTAAGAAGCTGTCCATGCCAGCTATTATATGGCAATATTCTGGTATAGTTCAAGTATTGGAAATTCATTGTCTAGTCTTGGGTGCTTTCCTTACATTGAGAATGATGTGTCAGTTTTGGAGAGAGAGAGAGAGAGGCTCCCCCAAAGACCTCTTAAACTGCCTTAGTGGTATCTTATCTTGCCCTATTCCTTAGGAGTTTCATGGCTTTTCCTTATCAACCCTTAGATCCAGCCTTGTGAAGAGCCTTACCCAAACCCATTGTTTCTACTAGCCTTGCTACTGCTCAACAGATCAATGGGATTCATGCCCTTTCTAGCCAAGTTTTTCATTCTTAAGTTTGGCATGATACTAGTTTGTCTTTTGTTACAGATTTTATCACCAAATACAGATAGACCAAACTTCAACTTCATTCTCCACTGCCTTTCTTGCCTCTAAAGGAATGAATTAACAAGATCTTCTTCATCCAATCAAAGTCATGAGGAGTACTTTTAAAGACCAAGGATTTTACGAAGTTTCTAATTTATTCATGTTCACTGCTCAAATTTATTCATGTTAAGTGGTGTGAAGATACAAATCATCAAGACCATTTCTTTTAGGCTAAAAAATGAGGGATCATGATTATCAAAAAGAGATTACTCATAAAAAGATAAATTTTTAAATCAATTTGTACTTTTCATAGCTAACAAACCTGCAGTCTTAACTTATGGATAATTCTTCCAGCAACAGCTGGAAAACCGGTAAAAATAAAACAAGCCAGGAATTGGTGGCAACGAGGTAGGCTGATAGGCCTAGGTGGCAGCTGTCAGCCTCCTTCACGTATGAATCAAGTCTCTTCCTTACCACCCTCGTAGGAAGACATGCTATGATTGTCTCTTCGAAACCAGTCTTTTTCTTTCTTTGCCTATTTGTTTTTGCTTGTGCTTTTGTCTGATTCTGTGTTTTTGTGTGATATGTGCTTCTGTTTGATCATAAAACCCCAAGAATCACCTCAGCTTACAGTATCAAGAGGCAACGCCATTTATTCTATTTCAGAGTCAGAGGCTCAGAAGATGGCTGGCATCTGAGCTTCTCTAGGCCTTCCAGGAGTACCAACCTACAGCGGCCAACAGCCACACCATGTTTAAAGCACTGCTTCTCATCTGATCTGCAAAGTTAAGGAACTTTGGGTCTGGTGGCAGTGTATCACTCTCAGAGCTTTGGGACCTCTTCCACGATGGTGGTTTTTTTCTCCCACTCAGTAGGCAGCGTATCCGGAGCAGAGCTTTGGACCTCCTTCCACAGTGGTGACTTCTAGGATCCATCTTCTGATGCTTTCAGGAAGGCAGTGGTTGACAGAGTTGATATTATTTTTCAAGAGAAGTTCACCTATGTTGTGAAGAAGTATCATAAGGGTTAAGCCTCCATCTCTGTCTTCTCATCTTCCTTCTCTTCCTCTCCATCTTCGCCCAACCATGGCCATGGTTCTCTCACTCCAGCTCGCAGCTGTCTTGCAGATAAGGGGATGTCCTGTCCAGCTACTTCTTGTCCATCAATATTTCACTCCAAGCAGAGATTGGCAATAGGAAATCTACGGCAGTGTTGTCTTCTCGATCTCCCTGTTCATGTTTGCAGGAGGGATGACAAGGCTCCTGTTAAAAACTCTATGTAGTGAAGACTTCGAAAGTTCTGCCATTTCCTTCTGGGTTCCACTATCATTTGATGGACTTGAGAGATTCTGCATTGCTGCAGATGTGTTTCCAGCTTAGCAGTTCTTGCTTCATCACTCGCAAGTCTTGTGATAGTTTCCATCATTCAAGAAATCCTCCTTGTTCACACTTTCCCAGGAGGCCCTCTGATCATCGTTCCAGCGCACAGAAAATCTTGAGTTACTAGCCACTAGCCTTCATGGTGGGTGGATCAGTACATACGCTGTCTTTCTTGACAAACTGTCTTGATATAACCTACTAATACTTCACTAACAGGGTTCCTGTCCATCTAGATCCCTTGTTGGTTCTCAATGCTTATGGCTTATGTATGATCTTTACTTGAATTCAAGACCTCAGTCTAAGTATGTTGAGGTTGTGTACAAGTAATGGGTTTGTGGTGAAACATGAATATCTTTAAACACAAAATGTCTTTCTTTCATCACATACTCAATAGTACTTCAAGGGCTCTCCTCCTAACCCAGCTATTACTTCATTGCTGGCTTGAACAACACAGTAAATTATCTAGACTGCCACTGGTGGACTTATGGAATGTGCATAACTGCACTGTCTATCATGACCTAAAGAAGTCTTCCTCTCTTCTCTCCAGGACTGACAATCTAAGATTTTCACATACATATACACACAAAAGGTCACGTAAAAGCACATTTATGCATTTTTACTGAAAATATAAATATTCTTAAACAATCTGTGGAATTGATGAGTGCATAAGAACCAACCAAATTTAACATAGAAAAAACTTTAATATATGGTATCATACCGATTCAACAGACGTGTGGTCATAATAGTCTTCATGACCAGTCCAATAGCCAAAGTGAGAAAGGAAACCACGAAAAGTTGGAGTTAGTTCCTTAATAGCCATGCCAAGATGCCACTTCCCAACATGTCTTGTATTATAACCCAACTTCAGGAGATGCTGTGGTAACAACTGAACTCCAAGAGGTAAACCATAAGGTTGAGGACCATAGATAACATCATGATTAAGACCTACAAACAAGTGTAATACTAAAATTTTTGCACAGTAAGAGTTGAGGCACTATGAACACAAGGCACAAAAAATTTAAAATTAAGTTTTCATATTAAAATTAATATTGTAATACTTACCTGAACAACTGAATTAGCCCTGGTCACTGACCAACCCGAACTATATCCCCAAAGATTTACCCACAAAGTGGGTAATTTTAACTGTCAGTGCTACCAACACCGCAGATAAAATCTAGTCGAATGAGTTACCTGAGGTCCTGTTGGAAACGCTGCTGCAAATACCGGCCGCTAGTGGCCGACAACCTCAATTCAGTCATTCACTATCAAACTGAAGTGGGGAGGAGGGTGGGAATCACTCAGGTGTTCAGGTAAATATTACAATATTAGTTTTAATATGAAAACTTTGTATTACAATACACTCCCTGAAAACCTGAATTAGCCCGATTAACAAAATTTTAATGGAAGTGGGATCAATCTAATTCAGCCTGACCTGTCCACGGTGCATAAGCAGGTAACTCATTATCAACCTACCATGTGTAAAAGTATGTGTCTTCACCTATTTATCTAACTCAGTAGGTGAGGATGCTTGCAGAGAAATTACCCCAACGTCAGAGTTGCGTCTAAGGTACCATCCAAGTCAAAGGTGCCTCCCATGTTGTATTCTATACGTCTCATGCATGGAGGAAAAGTAAATTTCCTCACCTAGTTCTCCAACTTGGTAGGTGGGGATGCTCAAAGAGGAAGTACCCCACCATCAGTGTTGAGTCTAAGGTACCCCCTAAGTCTGAAGAACCTCCGATGTGGTATTCTATTCGTACCTCTCATGTATGGAAGGGAAACAGTGAACCTCCCATGTAGCCATCTAGCTTCTCATGTAGGGAGGAGAAGTTGAGTGTGCAGTACCTTCAAGTTCTCTACTGCTCACTGACACAGATGACTATGCCGAAGAAGTTGAAGTTATTCCAACATGACCATCAGGATCTGCCTAACCTCAAAGACCCAAAAGAACAATACACTTAGCCTACACTCTGACCCACAGAGACTATCAAGTACATTTCGACTACCACTGACTACCTAAGCCATAACAAAATGACCCAGCGAGTGACCTTTCTCTGAAGAAAACTGAAGTCCCTAAGGTAGAGCGTCGTGAAACCCGACACCGACTTCCAAGTAGCCGCCTCAAAGATCACTGACACCGAAAAATTCCACCAGAGAGCCAAAGGAGTAGCCATACCCAATACTATGCACCCTTGGACGCGAAAAAAAAGTCAAAGGCTACGAAAGCAAAGGAGAACCATCCGACGCTTGACTAAAAACCTCTTGCAAGAATAAACTACTGTAATTGCCTTTTGGAAATGGAAAAAGATCAACACCTAAAGGAAACAAATAAGGTACTCGAACAAGGTGAAAGTTTCTCAGTACTGGACAAATAAACTTTGAGAGCTCGAACTAGACACAACTGCATTTGAGATCTGTCACCTGCTACACAATCATCCAACGATGCTGCTGATACTCTTCTTATGACAACGATGACACAAAATTGAGCATCGAGGAGACATCATGCTCTCTAAAACTGTTGCAAAGCACAAAAGGTGCCCTCAAAAAACTTTATGAATGTTCAGATGGTGAGGCAGTAGACAATCTAAAAAAAAAATAATAAAAAATAAAAAAATATAAAATGTCTGTCTTCTTCTCGACAAAGAACATTGTACAGCCAGCCGAAATGTTAGCCTGGTATGCCAACCCCAATGAAACCGAAACGACAAGGTTGTCACAGTTAAGGATCGGAAGGAGTATACCCACCATGTTTGAGAAAATCCCATCATTCAAACAACATCCACACAGTGGGACATGGCCTCCGACTGGCTGCTAAAGGTATCTTCCAAATAACAAGCCTCACGAGAAGTAACCCCTCGCAAACGAATGGACAAAGGCACCTAAGAGAGAAGAACCTCAACAGATTCATTGAGTGAAACTCTTACACTGGCACAAGGGTTGCCCACCCCGTAAAAAACCCTTCTGATTAGGAAGCAAGGTTGAATCCTGTCTACTCAATCGAATATGTGATGCTAACCTAGAGCCTGTCTCCCCCCCGAGCCTGCTCGACTCAAATAAACCAAACCAGCTTACTTGATGTTTGAAAGACTACCGAATTAGAAAAATACAAAGTTTCAAACATTGCTTGCTTTGGTTGTGTATGTTCCTCAGGCACCTGGACTACAGATAGATAGAATGGATGAAGTCCACCATCTGCTTATACTCACTTGCATTCGCTGGAGAAAAACCACCTCTGGTACCTACTACTCTTTTTCAATATAGTATTCTCTGTCAGACTGGTGCGACCAACTGGAACAGGAGAAGAGAAAGCCGACCATCCACAAGAGCTGCATCCATACCAGAACTCGCTACACCTGGATGCGCAAGACTAGCACCTGACACTATTTGACCCCATCACACCTGAGCCAACTGCAAACGGTTGCGCAAACCCTGTACCAACTAAAGACAACGACAAAACTTCTGAGTCAGTTGTATTAGACTGCGCAAACCCCGGACCATGAAGTAACTCCTGGGCCAACTGCATGCAGTTGTGAAAACCGACTTGGGGGACCAAGGTCCACCCCTAAGTGTGGAGAGGCTGCAACACCCAATCCACCGAACCCCGACTGAACCAACCCAACACCAGGACTGGTATCCAGAGCTGAAGTCACTTTGATTAAAGGGAAGGGAAGGAAGTACTCTTGGATCACCCAGAAACAAAACAGAACCCAAATCAAACACCTAGACGGATGAACAGAAATAGCTGTAGGAAAAGTTGAGAAAGGAGGAGGAGAGAGAGAAGAAAAGGAAGAAGCCACACTCGGAGTAACCAACAGAGCACCTACTGCCAACATCAGACAGGAGGAGAACATAGCAACTGGTACTGTACTCAAAGGTGCATCCAAAGACAAACTATGAACTTTGGAATCAATGGGAGCTGAAGAAGGAAGATTACCAGCTACCCTAGTGGAAGGAGAAGCTGAGGAGCACGACCAGTACTGATACACTCAACGAAGGTTCAGACAATTTGCCAACTGCCACAGCGCCTGTAAGAACCACGGCGGACACATTACGTCTCAAACCCGGTAAAGGATGAAAATACGGTGTTGTGGAACAACTTTGTAACTGCCTGTGAAGCCTCCAGACTAGCAGCCTGAGAACTACAAGACCCGTGAAGGTGCTAAGAAGACAGTCCCGCAAAATGTACACCTTCCCTCAACTCCAAAGAGAGACAGAGAAAGAGTGTCAATGGCAAAGAAACAGAATGAGTGAGAGAAGACTCCGAAGAGACCTCTGAAGAATGACCCAATAAAGACATTAGGAGAAGTTTAGAAGAAATTGGGGGAAAGAAAACTCAGAAGCAGCATAAGAGACCACCGTTTTTTGGAGAAAGAAACTACACCAACTCTGTTTCTCTTTGATAATCTCAGCAAACATCATCAACAAACTCAGGAAAAAACTTAAAGACATGATACTGAATACAGGCAGTATTCAAGTTACGATACGTACTTCGTCTTACAATAATTTGATTTTACTATGGGGTTAGGAATTAATACCAGTACAACAATATTTTGAAAATACGTATCCCTATATTTTGCATGCAGCAGGAGCAGGTAGCAGCATGCAATCATGCAGCGAGAGAGGCCAAAATACAAATATTCAACTTCTATACCTCCATATCTTTATACTATCTTTAAGTTAAATAAGTTTAAAGAACATTCAAGAGAATGATGAAAGTATTATCTTAACATTATACTTGTTGTATAAATGTGTACAGCCAAGAACAACCGAACAAGAAACCAGTTTTGTTTGCTAATACAACCAGACCTGCTAACAACATCTGTTTGCCTGTGTTTCAAACCATCATACGACAGTAAACACTTACTGTAGGTATGGTATAAATGATGTTATATAAAATAGGACTGGTATGAATTATGTAATAACTTTACTTGCTGTGAGATCATCGTGGCAATTTAATTTCAGATTTAAATGCAATATGTAGCTGAGGCTGATAAGATAATATTCTGGCTGCTAATGATTAATATCGTGCATTGGCAACATGAATAAAATTCTCTAACTTTGATAAATTCAAACAGCCATCATAAAATGAGACAATTTAATCAAAACTACTGGCATGAAAGAGCTCATTTACTGTTGTTTTCACAACAATAAGATAAATAATGTAAAGCTCGTATTACGGATAAAAACGTGTGAAAACGAACAGAATCGCTGGATTTAACGCAATCTATTAGTGAGAAAAAAAATTTAGTTCACAATGAAGCGTATTAAAGCCAAATTTTATTTAAAAACACATCGTATAATGAAAATGACTTCGTTTTATATAAGTGAAGTATCTAGATATTCATTTGTTCGGTGAAGTATCTAGATATTCATTTGTTCTAAGTAGAAACAAGAACATTCACAGAGAACAAGGTTATAAGTAAGGACGTTACCTCTGGAGCGAAGGAAAATGATTAGTCGGCATCTCTTGCCTGCTTAGGCCACACCCCTTTTACAATAGGGTTGTATGCTGATGGGAAGCTTGTTGTAATGTAATTGAAATGTATTACACCCTTTTTTTAAGATAATTATAAGTGTAAATCTTTATTTCTATTTAATATTAATTTCAGTTGTGAATGTAATTTGATAACACGACTGGTAATATATATGTAACTGTAATTGACACAAAACTTATTGTAATTACACCAACCCAACTAACAGAAATTCGTCTGCTAAACGAATGAAGACATCATACTACCAATATGCCATCTGGAAACCATGAAATGTACAAATACCTTATGATTTTCTGATTTATATGGAACAAGACACCAAAATTTTGCTATGCTAAAATGTCGACATAGTTAAAAAAAAAAAAACCGCCTTCCTACAAGAAGACAAACATGGTATAAGTGGGGAAGAGCTTAGTTATGTCAGTCATAGCTAGCCAATCAGGGCAAGAATGAGTTAAATACGGCGACATAAACTCGTATTGCCATCAGCTGATTCCGAAGCAAAAAACTGACCACTATGTTATTATTTATACTATGATAATATAAGGATACATAAAATACTATCATAATGATGAAGTCGAACTGAGTCTGATTCTCGTTCTTGTTCAATTACATTTTGTAATGAATTATCATACGATCCCATTCTCGTTTTGTGTTCAATTTACACCCCGTACTGAATTATCTGAAGTCAGAATGCATTGAACCTACAGGATTAGCCAATATTAATCACTGCTATGCCGATATGTAGTATAGAGTATACTTTAGGCTAGGCTACTGTATATGCATACAATAAATCACTGTGTACGCTAGGCTAACCGTAGTTAATGTTATTCAATTTCCCTACGTAAATTACCACCACCGCAAGATGAACAAAATTTATCCACAAAAGGAAAACAACCTTCAAAGACGAAAGAGCAGTGTTCAACACTTCAGAACCAGACAGACCCGAAACCACCTCTGAACAACCAACCATAGACTTAGAAACCTTCTGTTGCAAAGAACTCAAAGCAGGAAAGAAAACCAAAGATGGCTCTAAAGACAAACTGTCAATCTAGAAACTACAACAGAGTCCGAACCCAAAGAAACCTGCACTTCTCTTCCTGAACGCTGTGTAACCTATTATCCCTACTTGTCTGCATCTGACCTAAGTTTACATCACCCTCAGAACTTACACCTTGAGGAGGGAGGGGGAAATCTACTGCCAACACTGCCTGCTCTGTGCCGGAGGGGCCAGCAGAACCTACCAACTTGGATGCTTGAGGTTCTCCATGACCCCCGCCACCCATTACGGCTGGTTCTGGAACAGGCAGGGGGCTGAAAAAGAATAATTAGAATCAACAATACTACAGGCTAGAAAATAAGCTAGACATACTAGATGATAACCTGTCCTCTAATTTCTTGAATAACTCTCCAACGCTTCCTTGTCTACCTACATTAAATAACAAAAAGAATCAATGAGCGCCATCGTAGCCAGCAGTAGAAGGCTCGATCGTCGAACTGTAGATGGAACAGAGGCAGAGGCGTTTGCAGACGGCGACATTTATTTTCTAACTTATCCATAGCAAGTCCAAAGTACCGATCTAAAGTCAAATCGGGAGAGAAATTCCAAAATCCCATCAATAAAGCGTAGATCCAGGGGAAAAGTGTTAATAACAGTCCAAAGTTGTAATCTGATATCCAAAATACAAAAACTCTTTAAATGGGGTAACGCATTTGACTAGATTTTACCTGCAGCGTTGGTAGCGCTGACAGTTAAAATTACCCACTTTGTGGGTAAATCTGTGGGGATATAGTTCGGGCTGGTCGTTGACCAGGGCTAATTCAGGTGTTCAGGGAGTGTATCCCAATATGGGAAAATGATATATACAAGCTAAAATAAGAAAATATAAATATATAATCAAAAGACTATTTTAATGTATATCATATCATATGGTAAAAACAAATGACTAACTGCTATTTCTTACACAGACATTTCCAGAAAGGAAAATAATGTAAAATAATTGTAATTGTCAAAAATTAAATTGCCTTGGAAAATCCCATATATCTGACATTAATGTAAACTATCAAGAGCAACTATCAACCACTCAAAACTTTATGATAAAAAGCATCTACAAATCGCCCAGAAAATGCAATTTTTCAAAAATTATATTTTTTATAATTAAAATGAAGTTTTATGAATATGTATGCTTACCAAATAATTACTTAGCTAATGATTATTGCTGAACTAGATGAATGGATAACACTAAGTGTTTGTCAATAAGAGAGCTAGAGCAATGGGGAAGCTGCCTGACTGTTGACAATACTTAATACGAATATATGCCCTTGCCCTGGGCACAGTACCAAAACAAGAAGACCAGGGAATGACCTACCAACGAACTGGTGGGTCCTCCAGGTACCAAGTAAACCCACTCTCCCCAAAACTCAACATCCTTACTTACAAGGATAAGAGAGATTGTGTCTCTCTTATGCTTCCTCAACCAAAACCATGCCAGCCACTGCCAACAGACAAAGGATACTGCAATTTTCAAATATTGTTTCTATTTCTTGCAAATAATGTGATGCAATGATGGACTTACACCTCCAATACATTGATTGAAGGATCACAAAAAGTGAAAAGCTATGCTTGAAGGGGAGATAGAGGAGCCAATCACTTTGACCTCATGAGCTCTGACTTTAAGCAATGGAGAGAAAAAAAAAAAAAAAAAAAAGGAGTTCTCCTACATCCGGGAATGAGCTTCGGAAATCAGGTCTTTAATGAAGAACAACAGGGCATTCTTGGAAAGCGGACGAGAGGGATTCTTGACAGAACACCAGAGGTTACTCAAAGGTCCCCTGATCTTCTCTTTTATCCAGGTAGTACCTCAATGCTCTGACCAGGCAAAGGACTCTTTCTTCCTCGTCTGGGCCAAGGATATCCATTAACCCTTAAACGCCGATAGGACGTATTATACGTCGACATAAATTGTCTGTTGGGTGCCGATTGGACGTATGGTACGTCGATATAAAAAGTTTTTTTTCAAAATTCGCGGAAAAATACTTATAGGCCTACCAGATGAAAACTTTTGAATCACACGCCTTGGGGGATGCTGGGAGCTCACGGATCAAGGCGTTGTTTTGTTTACAATCGTTACCCAGGTGCGCAAGCGTGATTTTCTTTCTTCTCGCACTAAAAAACATCAGCAACACATCTCAGAAATTATTTCGTCACTTTGACATAATTTTTTCACCATTTTATATTAGCTGTTACATGGAGTATCATATATGAAAATGTGTGCAATTTCATGTAGAATACATCTAAAAAAACTCATGGTTGTAGTTTTTATCAATTTTGAAATATTTTCATATAAATAACAATAAGTGCCAAAATTTCAACCTTTGGTCAACTTTGACTCAACCGAAATGGTCGAAAAATGGAATTTTAAGCTAAAACTCTTACATTCTATTAATATTCAATCATTTACCTTTATTTTGCAACAAATTGGAAGTCTCTAGCACAATATTTGAATTTATAGTGAATTTTTGAAAAAAAAAAACATTTTCCTTACGTCCACACGGTAACTCTTCCGAAAAAAATCAGATATTTTTTCGTCCGATTGTCGTAATGTTTGCACCATTTCAAATTAGCCGTTATATAAAGTTTTATATATGAAAATGTGCGCAATTTCATGTAGAATACAACAATAAATAATTGAAGGTTGTAGCTTTCCTCATTTTCAAAATATTTGCATATAAATCACAATAAATAGAAAAAAAACCATGTTCGCTCAAATTTGACTCTACCAAAATGGTCGAAAAACGCAATTGCAAGCTGAAACTCTTACAGTCTAGTAATATTCAGTCATTTATCTTCATTTTGAAACAAATTTGAAGTCTCTAGCACAATATTTAGTTTTATGGTGAATTTAAAAAAAAAAAACTTTCCTTCCCTCCGTGCGCGGATTCTCCGCCGCAAATCTCCGAAATGCGTACGTTGCATTCTCGTAATATTTGCTCCATTTTATATTAGGCGTTTCATAGAGTTTTATATATGAAAATGTGCGCAATTTTATGCAAAATACAACAAAAAATAACTGAAGGTTGTAGCTTTTCTCATTTTTAAAATATTTGCATATAAAAAAATATATTAAAATAATTTGACATTCGGTCAATTTTAACTCGTCCGAAATGGTCAAAAACTGCAATTGTAAGCTAAAACTCTTACAGTATAGTAATATTCAATCATTTATCTTCCTTTTGAAACAAATTGGAAGTCTCTAGAACAATATTTCGATTTATGGTGAATTTTTGAAAAAAACATTTTTTCATGTCCGTGCATTACAAATTCATGCATCATTTTGTGATAATATTTTCTCTGTGTTGCTTTGATCGTTTTACAATGTGTTATATACCAAAATGATCACAATTTAGTGTACAAAACAACCAAAAAAATATTAACTTGTTAGGTTCAATTGTTTTGCTCACAGCACGATTTGAATACAATTATAAATGAAATTTTGTTTTTGCGCTATCATATATCGCATTATTTATATATGATAATGATATTTTTTTTCATTTCTGATGGTTGCATACTAAACTTCAGGCAATGACAAAAAAAGGAGCAAGAAATAAACTCTTAACGTTGGAAACTAAGCGCGCTATGATTTTTTGAAAAAAATATTTTTTCCACTTCGGCGCTCACTCCGAGACCCCCGCGGCATACAGGAGACGATTTTTATTATACCCCTTCGGCGTTAAAGGGTTAAGTTCCTTATATGAAAAGAATGAGGCCATGGTTTACTAGGATCCTTGGTCTTGGCTAGGAAGCCCAAGGTGAAAGAGCAAACTATATCGCCTTGGGAGAATCTAACTTCTCTGTCTATAGTGTAGCTAACTCATGCATTTAGCTGCAGCTAAGGCTACTAGGAACAGCATTTTACAAAAAAGGTTCTAGAAGGAAGTGGACTTGAGGGGCTTGAAGGGAGGGCCTGCTAGCCACTTAAGGACTACTACATCCATGTTCCAAGAAACCACTGCCGACTTCTGTTTGGAAGTATCAAAAGACTTCAGATGGTCATGAAGATCTTGATTAGTGATTGTGATGCTTAAAATCAGAGGACAGCATGGAAGATGAAAGGTTCTTAGAAGTGCTTAAGTAGAGAAAAAAATCTGCAATCTAGGCTACACATCCTCAGAAGACGAGATGTGATGTCTGAGGCACCATCTATGGAAGACTGCCCACTGCAATTGGTAGACATTGCAAGTAGACTGGCGTCTGGAATCTGCAATAGCCTCTGCAGCTGCTCTTGAAAATCCCTTTCCTCTGGCGAGTTTCCTGACAGTCTGAAACCTGTCTAAACAGCCGTGGACAACCCTTGTGGTATCTCCTGAAATGCAGTTGTCTGAGTAGCCACAGTCTTGGGGGAGCAGTCGCAGGAAGTCTACCAGAAGACGAAGAAGGTCTGGGAACCATTTCTTCATGGACCAGAATGGAGCTACAAAAGTCCTTGACACAGTGCTGTGAGATGCAAACTTGTTCAGGACTTCCCTGACCAAGCTGAAGAGAGGGAAGGCATAGAAGTCCAGGTCCGACCAGACTATAAGTAGGGCATCTGTCACCCACGTTAGTGGATCCAGGGCTTGGGGGCAGAAAGGAGGAAGGCGGTTGTTCCTTGATGTTGCGAACAGTAAATCTATGAGGGGTCTGCCCAACAATCTCCACAGATTGGTGCAAACCCTATTGTCCAGAGTCCATTTGGTGGGAAGGACTTGTCTCCAATGGCTCAGCTCATCCACCAGGACACTTAATTTCCCCTGAATGAAGTGGGGGACAAGTGTCACTCAATTCTGATGAGCCCATAGAAGCAGCTCTTTAGCCATCTGACAGAGGGAAAAGGAGTGTGTGCTCCCTGTTTCTTGATTTACAGGGTCATTGTAGGGGCTGAGCACGACAAGAGAGAGAGAGGAACTTGTTGATTGACTGAATATAGTTTGCGACCCTCTTGGGGGACAGATAAACCTGAGAAGTCTGAGAGTTAAGTATCGAATCGTCCCCAAATAAAGAATCCCCTGACATGGAACAAGCTGGGGCTTCTGGAGATTTAGAAGGATTCCCAATTCCTGGATGAGTCGAAGCATTGTCTGAAGGTCCTTTGTTCACTGTTCCTTCGACAGAGAGAAGAAGAACCCAGTTGTCCAAATAAAGGCTGATGTTGATGCCTACTAGGTGAAGCCATTTGGCAAGAAGAGAGAGAACTCGGGAGAATACTTGAGGGGCCACAGAGACGCCGAAGCATAGGGACCAAAACTGAAAGAGCTTCCTTTTGAAGACAAACCTGAGGTACTTCCTGGATGATGGATGAACCTGGATGTGAAAATACATGTCCTGCATATCCAGAGTGATCATCCAACTGCCTGGATGAATGGAAGTCATGACTGACTGACTTGTTTCCATCTTGAAGTGGTTGAGGAAGCTTACATCCAGTACCAGTCTCCAGGCCCCTGACGTCTTGGGAACTACTAACAGGGCCTTGTAAAATCAGAGTGGACATCTACTACTACTACTTCTGTGGCCTTCTTCAAAGGAGGAAGGATACTACCATCGAAAGGGCCACATGCATCTGAGCCTCCTGAGTATGCTATCAATGTGATGGGAGAGGAGATAGAGAAGAGGTCTCTGAAAATGGGATGCAGTGGCATTCTTTGAATACCCTGACAATCAATGGTTCTCCTCCTCTGTGAGCCCACTTCTCCCAGAAAGCAAGAAGCCTGACTCCCACTGGGGTATGAAGGACTTCCGACTCACTTCTTAGGTTGTGGCTTGGAGATTGAGTGTTTCTTAAGGGACTTTGATTTGAAGCGCAGGTTGGAGCGGGGTCTAGATTGGAACTGGGGTCTTTTCCCACTAAAGGGGTGCTGCTGGAACACAAAGATGAACTTTGGATGAAAGGGCACCGACAAGGAAGATATGGGACATGAAGACTGCGTCAGAAGATCCTGGGTAGACTTCTGCAGATATGAAGCAATCTGCTATACCATGGCCTGCAGGAAGAGATGGGAAGGGTCTAGAGGTGCGGAAAGCAAGGATGACTTCTTTGAGGGTGCAACCCCTCACAAAGCAAATGAACACCAAAGGTCCCTCTTCTTCAGGAGCCCAAAGGCAAAGAACGATGCAGGTTCCGAAGAACCATCTCAAACAGCTTTATCTACACATGAAAGCACCCCCAGAAGGTCTGCAGAAAGGAAGTCAACTAACCCTGTGGCATTCTCGATCTTCTTAGCGAGAAGCCCAACTGTCCAGTCCAGGAAACTGTACACCTTGAACAGATTCTTTATGAAGTGGTCTAACACCACAGAAGAGAAGAAAATCCTGACCGAGGCAATGGCTGAGCAATGTGAAGAGTCAATGAGGCTAGAGAAGTCCCCTTGGGAGGAGACAGCGACTTCCAGGAAGGGGGATTCTCCAGTGTCCAAAGCGAAAGCTGAGCGACGTGAAGAGTTGATGAGGCTAGAGAAGTCCCCTTGGGAAAAGGCAGTGACTACCAGAGAGGGTGCTTCTCAGGTGTTGTAAGGCCTATAGGTCCTCTTAATCAGGTGCGAGGGAGGGTGGGCAAACGTCGCCTTCACTTGCTCTCTCTTCATTATTAGATATATGGATACTTCTAAATTGGAGAATACCAGATCAGTTTCATGGAATCTAGATGTGGTATTGAAGTGATTTTCTGGTGACTCGTTCAAACCCCTCCACTTAGTATCTCTTAGAAACCTCATTAAAAAGACTCTCTTCCTAGTAGTGCTGGCTACAGCCATAAGGGTCAGTGGATTGCAGGCAATAGACAAGAGAGTGGGTTTTTCCCAAGGAGACGCTATCTGTTCTCTTTCCTTAGGATTTCTTGCCAAAAATGAGTATGTGAACAAACCCTGGCCATGTTCCTTTACTATTAAGAACCTGATGGACATCATCAGACCAGAGGAGGAAGAGCGATTTCTATCACCAGTGAGAGCTTTATGCTACTACTATTTACAGAGAACAGAAAAAATAGAGGTCCTACAAATAATCTTTGGTGTTCTGTGAAGTCTCCGTCACGCCTGATGTCAAAGAACGTCATTTCCTTTTTCTTGAGGAGTTTGATAGTCAAAGCACACTCTCAGCTCCAGGAAGAGGTATTACCTTCTATTAGTGCTAAGGCGCATGAAGTAAGAGCTGTTGCAACTTCTCTTGCCTTTAGGAATATGTTCCTGGAATCTATTATGCTTTCTACATTATGGAAATGTATATCAGTTTTATTCTGTGCATTATCTGAAAGATATTGAAACGGTTTTTGAGATTGTTCCATTGGGTCTGTTGTCAGTGGCTGGCATGGTGTTGGGAGAGGAAGCATAGGGGGTTTTCTGTCCCTCAACTATCCTCTGTTATCATTTTGTTGGTGTTGAGTTTTGGGAAGCCTATGGGTACTGTTTACCTGGAGTACCCACAAGTCATTATGGTATGGTGTTACTGGTTGGTGTTTTATGTTAAGCAATAACAGATTTCAAGTTGTCGACTGCTGCCAAAATGGAAGTTGCTCCTTCCTTCGTCTTTAACTTAAGGGCAAGCTTTTTAGTTTCGAGAAAATAGGTCTTCCTCTTCGACTTCTAGGCAGATGCATACATGATGCAGATGATCGGAATACACTTCGCAGATCTGAATACAGTAATACGTATGACGATGTTGATGACACCGATCATTCATACACACTGTGCTATGACGTCACAAATGCGTGAGGCAGAGCCTTCCGTCTTAGCTAATGGCAGAGCAGGAAATCTTTCTCTCACATTCCCTCTTGGAGGAATAATAGTATTTTTTTCTCCAAGCATTCCCCCCACCCCTTCTCTGATACCAGCAAACCCCCCACACCTAAAATACTTGAAAAGACAATAGATTTGATACGTTTTGCAGTACGTGACTCACAGACTTTGAACACCTTCGCAGATACAGAAAAATGATATTGTTATAATACAATAAAGTTTCATACATACTTACCTGGCAGATATATACTTAGCTAAGACTCCGTCGTCCCCGACAGAAATTCAAATTTCGCGCCACTCGCTACCGGTAGGTCAGGTGATCTACCTGCCTGCCCTGGGCGGCAGGACTAGGAACCATTCCCGTTTTCTATCATATTTTCTCTCTTCCACCTGTCTCCTGCGGGGAGGCTGGGTGGGCCATTAATCGTATATATCTGCCAGGTAAGTATGTATGAAACTTTATTGTATTATAACAATATCATTTTCATACAATGAACTTACCTGTCAGATATATACTTAGCTGATTGGCACCCTTTGGTGGAGGGTAAGAGACAGCTAATATGGAATAGACAGGTAAACAACATATGTTGTAGGTATAAAAGAAAAACCTTGGTTCCTACCTGATAGGTGGTAGACTTCGTGGCTGTAGCCCGGTAGTCTGCATCACCTCAAGACTTTAGCGAGATATTAGATCTATGGCTAGAGTTCTTGTGGGTCTGTCAATGGGTATATGAACCGCTTACTCGGCAGAGCCTGAAAGGACTTTGTCAATGGGTACTGGACCACTTCTATGACAACACACCTTATGAAGGAGCATAACCAATCCCGACCACCTGATCCTAACCACCATGTTAGTATAAAAATTGTTCTGAGTTATCCCCGAACTCATTACAAACAACCCATAACTCGAAACTAAAACGCATTCATTCAAAATTCTCAAAAAAAAAATTTAATACTCCTCTAAAAGATATCACAAGAGTTCCTTACTGAACAACAGTGACTGGCCGCCAGTGCAGCACCGAGCCCTCTTTGTCAGCAGAAATCTAGAACATATCTAGTAGAAGGTATGTACAAAGTTAAGGATTGGTGTTTGCTCCCGTACCCAGTATCGTATCCGCCGATACAAAAGGCCCCAGAGAAAAACATTTCTCGTAGGTCACGCGAACGTCTTTAAGATAGTGAGATGCAAATACCGAATTGCACCTCCAATATGTCGCATCAATGATTTTCTTTAGCGACATATTCTTCTGAAAAGAGAGAGACGTCGCCACTGCTCTAACTTCATGAGCTTTTACTCTTAAAAGCGGAAAAGAGTCGTCAGGACAGAACTTGTGAGCATCTGAAATGACGCTCCTAATGAAGAAAGCTAATGCGTTCTTAGACATGATTCTTGTGGGGTCCTTAATCGAACACCAAAGACTTTGTCTAGAGCCTCCCCTTTGTTTCTTCCTTTGTAAGTAGAACTTCAAGGCTCTTACAGGGCAAAGAGACCTTTCTGTTTCTCTACCTACTAGACTCGATAAGCCTTTAATCTCGAATCTCTTGGGCCAGGGATTCGATGGGTTCTCATTTTTCGCTAGAAAAAGAGTTCTAAACGAGCAGAAGGCCGAGTCTCTGTTAAAGCCGACTTCATCTTCCAGGGCATGAAGTTCCCCAACTCTTTTGGCTGTCGCCAAAGATAGGAGAAACAAGCATTTCCTTGTTATATCCCTGAACGACGCTAAATGAGGAGGCTCAAATCTGTCAGACGAAAGGAACTTGAGAACTACATCCAGGTTCCAGCTGGGAGGAGTTAGTTCCTTAGATTTTGTCGTTTCAAACGATCTAATCAAGTCGTGCAGATCTTTATTATCAGCAATCTCTAGGCCTCTGTTTCTGAAGACTGCCGAAAGCATGCTCCTGTATCCTTTGATCGTCGATACAGATAAGTGAGAGACCTCTCTCAAGAACAAAAGGAAATCAGCGATTTCGGTTATAGAGGTACTGGAGGAGGACAACTTCTTAGACTTACACCACCTTCTGAATACCTCCCACTTCGACTGATAGACTCGTCTAGTGGAAGCTCTGCGGGCTCTAGCGATAGCGCTTGCAGCTTCGCGAGAAAAACCCCTCGCTCTGACAAGTCTTTCGATAGTCGAAAGGCAGTCAGCGCGAGAGCGGGGAGGTTTTGATGAAACCTCTCGAAGTGTGGCTGTCTGAGAAGATCCATCCTTCTTGGAAGGGATCTTGGGAAGTCTACTGTCCACTCCAGCACCTCTGCAAACCAATCTTGTGCTGGCCAAAACGGGGCTATCAGGGTCATCCTTGTCCCGTTGGACGCTACAAACTTTCTCAACACTTGCCCCAGGATTTTGAAAGGGGGGAAAGCGTACACGTCCACATGAGACCAGTCTAGCAGGAAGGCATCGACCACCAGAGCTCTTGGGTCTTCCACCACTGAACAAAAGACTTCCAGCCTTTTGGAAAGGAATGTGGCGAACAGGTCTACGTGAGGAGTGCCCCAAAGATCCCAAAGACTCTGACACACCTCTGAATGAAGGGTCCATTCCGTATGAAGGACCTGGCTTCTCCTGCTCAATCTGTCCGCCCTGACGTTTCTCGTACCCTGAACAAATCTTGTCAGGAGGGAGATGTTCCTCTGTGAGGTCCAAAGTAGCAGATCTCTTGCTATCTCGTATAGAGACACGGAGTGCGTTCCTCCTTGCTTCCGAATGTAGGACAGGGCGGTAGTGTTGTCCACATTCACTTGGACCACACTGTTTGTCACGAAGGGTTCGAAGAACTTTAGCGCCAAGTGAACTGCTAGAAGTTCTTTGCAATTTATGTGCCAGGACACCTGTGCTGCCTTCCAGGTGCCTGACACTTCTCTCGGTCCTAGTGTTGCTCCCCAACCCTTCTCCGATGCGTCTGAATACAACACTCGGCTTGGGTTCGGAACTTCCAGAGAAATTCCCTTGTTCTCTTTTAGAGGGGACAACCTCCATTGCAGGTGTGGTTTCATCTCCATTGGAAAAACTGAAGAGGACGAAGATGCAGTCTTCCTAGAGGAAAGAACTGTTCGAGCGAGGAAAGGGTGCCTAGAAGGCTTAACCATTCCCTCGCCGAAGTCCGTTCTTTCCCTAAGAAGAGAGAGACTTTTTCCAAGCCTCTCACGATTCTCTCTTGCGAAGGAAATACTCGAAAACCCCGAGAATCCATCTGAATCCCCAGATAGACCAAGTTCTGTCTGGGAATCAGTTGTGACTTCTCAAGGTTCACGAGTAGTCCCAACACCTTTATCAGGTCTAGGGTCAAAGAAAGGTCCTCCAAACACTGTCTCTCTGTTCTGGCCCTGATGAGCCAATCGTCCAGATATAGAGAAATGTTGACGCCTTTGAGGTGAAGAAACCTCGCCACATTCTTCATCAGGCTTGTGAAGACCTGAGGAGCTGTGGACAGGCCGAAACACAAGGCCCTGAACTGAAAGATCCTTCCCCCCGTCATGAAACGGAGGTACTTCTTCGACGAAGGGTGAATCGGGACATGAAAATAGGCGTCCTGGAGATCCAGAGACACCATCCAATCTCCTTGACGTAAAGCCGCAAGGACTGAGGCCGAAGTCTCCATAGAGAACTTCTCCTTTAGAACGAACTTGTTCAGAGCGCTGACATCTAGTACTGGTCTCCAGCCCCCCCGAGGCTTTCGCAACCAGGAAAAGCCGATTGTAAAAACCCCGGAGAGTTTTGCTCTAGAACTAATTCTATAGCTCTTTTGTCCCACATTTGATTCACCATCAGACGAAGAGTATCCCTCAGTACAGGGTCCCTGTATCTGGCTGACAGTTCCCGCGGAATGGTCGTTAGGGGAGGACTGTCCTGGAAGGGGATAAGATATCCCTTCCTGATTATGGACATCGAAGAGGCGTCCGAGTTTATGAGTGACCAGGCGTCTGCAAATTCGAGAAGCCTGGCACCCACTGGTGTTTGGAGGTTGTCTGTCTCACTTCCCTTTCTTAAAGGGACGGGAAGAAGCTTTACCTCTCCTCTCAGGACCTCTTCTCTTAGAGGGAGCTCTGGAGGGAGGGCCTCCTCGAAAGGGCTGAACCGTAGAAGTCGGTCCTTTCTTGTGCACCGAAACTAGGGGTCTCTTCTTCCTTGCAGTTTGCAGGAGAAGATCCTGTGTCGCCTTCTCAGTCAGTGAGCGAGAAATGTCCTTCACTAACTGAGAAGGAAACAAGAAGTCCGACATGGGAGCGAAAACCAGGGCTGCTCTCTGTGAGGGAGAAACCGCCTTGGTTAAGAAGGCACTAAAAATACTCCTCTTCTTAAGGAGTACCGCTCCAAAAAGAGAGGAGATTTCTCCCGATCCGTCTTGTACTGCCTTGTCAATACTCAGAATGACTTCGGGGTCTAGACCTTCCGAGTCATGAGCCTTCTTAGACATCACCCCAAGGGACCAGTCTAGGAAATTAAACACTTCCAAAATATGGAAGAGGCCCTTGAGGAGATGATCCGTCTCAGAAATCGCCCAAGACACACGAGCTCCATTCAAAGCGTGTCTCCGCCATGAATCAACCAAGGTTGAAAAGTCCGCTTCGGCTGCCGCTGGGAGAGAAAGGCCCATGTTCTCCCCAGTTCGGTACCAGAAACCTCTCTTGCCAGAAAGTATGGCTGGAGGCATACAGAAGGTGGTTCTGCCCAGATCCTTCTTTGACAACATCCATTTGTCTAGAGACTGTAGCGCTCTCTTCATAGAGATCGTAGGTCTCATCTTCAAGACCGACGAAGACTTTGGTACAACCGCACTCGAAAACAGTGATCGAGGCGAAGGAGGAGCCGCAGGAGTCAAAGAATCTCCGTACTCCTGCAAAAGAAGGTCTGTCAGAACTCTATAGTTAGAGACTCCTTCTCTACCGTTACCGTCTTCTTCCGAATCTCCTTCTACACCGTGCGGAGAATCGGCCTGAAAAACGAGAGGATCTTCATCCCGTTCTCTCTCTACTGGTGACAAACTCCTACTAGGAGAGGGACTCATAGAGTGAATAGAATCTCTCTCAAGTCTAAAAGAAGTCTCGCGTCTGCTTGACTTCTCACGCCTGGAAAGCTCCTCGCGCTTGGCTGGCGCCTCGCACTTGTCTGGCGCCTCGCGCTTGGCTGGCACTTCTCGTTTGGCTGGAGCTTGTTGCCTGGCTGGCATCTCGCGCCTGACTGACGCCTCGCGCTTGTCTGGCGCCTCACGCAAATCTGACTCCTCGCGCCTGGCTGGCGTCTCGCGCTTGGCTGAATCCTCGCGCCTGGCTGGCGCCTCGCGCTTGGCTGATTCCTCGCGCCTAACTGGCGCCTCGCGCCTGAGCGTATCCTTATCCAGAGCAACTCGCTCGGATAGCTCCTGACGCTTGCAAAACTCTTCGCGCCTGGAAGACGTCCCACGCTTGTAAGGCTCTTCATGTCTGGAGGACACTTCACGTCTGGCCGGTGAAAGAAGTCTAGCGTCCTTCTTGCGAGGGGGATCCCTCGAAAGAACTCCAACCAAAGAGGCTATCTGCTCTTGTACTGCAAGCAATATCCTCTTGGAAGCCACACCAGCGTCCTCTTCAATAGAAGAAGCAGGAGAACTCGAAGGAGTGCATCCTCAAATACCGTTCGAGGAGGCGTCGAAACCAGCTTAGCCTTCTTGATAGAAGAAGGGGCTTCCTCCGAGAAGCGCTCCGGGCTCGAGTCAAACGCGCGCTCTTTCCAGTGCCTTTTCAGTGGCCTAGAAAGATCCGAGTCCTTCCACCCTCGTTTAGGTGAAAGAGAACCGGACGACGAGAAACAATCTCGTAGGACGCTTCTATTAAAGCGGTCCTGAGCAGACTGTAGCGAAACAGAACCTGCTGAAGGACGCCTGACCGTTGGGGTTGATTCCCCACAACCTCCGTACGACTTTCGACTTTCCTTCTCCTCTGGGTATGTGAGTTTGGAAGAGGTCTAGGCCTGGGAGCATCGCAGGGACGGTCAGACGCCCCCTCCACAACACTGGGAACACTCACTTCACTAAGTAATTCACTATCACTTCCCTTACCTTGCATGGCCGCCATCTTTGTCTTCATTTTACGAAGAGTAGCCTTCAGATTGGCAATTTCCGAAGCCGAATCCGAATGCAAAGCCTGTGAGGGTTCAGATACATAGGGAGATTCACATTCACTAATAATAGGAGAGTTAGACTCAGAAAAAGGCTCAATAGGCCTTGTACTCACACTCTTTTGTGCAGCCCGTCTAATTCTATCCCTCTCTAACTTCTTCAAGTAAGAAGTTAGAGTCTTCCATTCATTAGCATTCAACTTCTCACACTCAATACAGGTGTTAGCCAAAGAACAGTCAAACCCCCTACATTTACGACATACAGTGTGAGGATCAACCGAAGCCTTCGGTATCCTCACCTTGCAGCCTACATTCACACACACTCTCACACTAACACTTGAATCAGACATTCTATCAGAAAAATCAAAAGCAAGTCCAAATCCAGTCCACAGTAGCGAATGCCAAAACAACGATCCAGTACGTCACCAAGAAATCCAATATAGATGATCAAAAAAGTCTTGAAAAGCGAATTCCAGTCAGGAGGTAGTAACAACAATGTTGATACCACCGGCGACAGAGAAAATATGATAGAAAACGGGAATGGTTCCTAGTCCTGCCGCCCAGGGCAGGCAGGTAGATCACCTGACCTACCGGTAGCGAGTGGCGCGAAATTTGAATTTCTGTTGGGGACGACGGAGTCTTAGCTAAGTATATATCTGACAGGTAAGTTCATTGTATGAAATCTATTTTTGAGAACTAGCAACTGCATAAAAGGGGAATCACACAATTTGAACTGGCATAATTCGGAACCGGACTGTACATGTCAATGATTCCCACCTCCATAAAAGTGGAATCAGCTACATGTAATTACTTGGTAATCTATGTGTAAAAATGACATTTTTATAATAAAAATATGAATAAAATAAGGTTTCACATATACTTACCAAACAATTATAAGGCTGTAAGCTTTCTTACCTGGCAGTCGAAAATTCAAATTTCCTAGTGGCAGCAGCACTGCCACTGATCGTGTAAGTGATATTGGTCCTGCACACTTCTGGGAATATCTGGTACTGCTGAGCTAACTATTGTCAATTGTTGAGCTGCAACGTCCAACTGTTGGGAGGAGGGAAGGCTCTGATTACGTAATTGTTTGGTAAGTATATGTGAAACCTTATTTTATTATAAAAATATCATTTTCACTTAAGTGACTTACCGAACAATTACAAAGCTGATTCCATGTTACTCGGAAGGTGGGTACATGGACAGCTTATGAAAAGACAATAACATGCTCACATCATATAATGTTCGCAGTACCTTACCTTGTGAGAAAGCAGCTGCAGGTCAATACTGCCTTTGGTCGGCACTCTCATCATCTGTAGGAGACATGGCAGTAATGGCCAAGGTCATCCCTACTAATGGTGGGATTTTGTAACCATGGAGGTTCTTCAGTGGTTAGCAAGAAATCAAAAATTTTTCCCTTGCCCTGGGCAAAGACCAGACAATCCACAAAACCATCAACATAACCCTAACCATAAAAAACTGGAGGGTATTCTGGTACAAAGTACCCCCAGGCTTCCCAATGACTTGACAACCTTACAGTACAAGGCGAGGAGATAGTAGAGGGAAAGAGGTTCCCCTATGTTTCCTCTCCCAACACCGTGCCCACTACCGACAATGGTCCTAATCTATAACAATTTTCAAACAGTTTCTATGTCCTTCAAGCATTGTGATGAGAAAACTGATTTCAACCTCCAGAACGTCATTTTTAGTATGGAAGATAGAGACATATTATGCCTACTTGGGGAGCCATCGATAGTCCGAAGCAGAGGGCTCTGAATTGGAAAACCCTCTCTTTGCAGACGAACCACAGATATCTCTTGATGAATGGGGACATGAAATTAAGCGTCCTTCATGTCAAGAGACCATCCAGTCACCCAGTTGGAGAGCCAACATCACCGACCGACTGGTTTCCATCCGAAATTTTGTCTTCTGAACGAAGAGGTACAAAGCACTTATGTCTAATAAGGGCCTCCAGCACCCTGATGCCTTGGGGACTACAAAAAGTCTGTTGTTGTCTGTCACCTCTTCTATTACTTTCTTGTTGATGAGCCCTTCTACCTCTCTGGCTAAGGCCAAAGCTCTCCCTGATCACTTTGAGTACGCTGTCAAGCAGATGGAAACGTCGGACAGCGGAGGATCTTGCACGAAAGGGATCGCGTATCCTTCTTGAAGTACCTGGACTACCCACTGCTCTGCTCCTCTCCGACTCCACTCCTCCCAGAAGTACTGGAGTCTCACCCCCCCACAGTGTGTGAAGGACCTCCCGATTACATGTCTGATGGCTTAAAGGGAGGTTTCTTGGTGGACTTCGCTGGCACATGCAAGTTAATCCTCAGTCTGCTCTGCCATCTAGTTTTACCCCCTTAAAAAGGGTGCTTCTGAAGGGAGGAAGCTTTAGCTCCTGTAGCGGGAGGATCCTTTGGGCATCTTGCTGACTGCGTCAAAATGTCATTAGTCGACTTCTTTTCAGGGTCTGACAGCACCTGTTGAATGATCTCTCCTGGGAACAGGTAGGGCTTACACAGGGGAGAGAACTCTTTTTGAGTACTCCCATTGTGAAGAGTGTAGCTAGCTCACCCAATCCATCTCTCACTGCTTTGTCCACGCAGGACAAAGCTTTAGCCAGTCTGTCAAAAAATCCACTTCCAGGGACTGACAATCCTCTATCTTCCTAGCTAATGCTACAATAGTCTAATCCAGGAAGCTAAAAACTTCAGTCACCTTGAACAGGTTCCGCACCAGGTGATCAAAGTCGGGTGCAGAGAACATTATCTTGGCAGCCAAAAACACTGCTGTTCTGTTTGCATCCACTAGACCCGAGAAGTCCCCTTGAGAGGAGGCAGATACTCCCAAAGAAGGAACTTCTCCCGTCGCGTAGAACCGATAGGTCTTAAATCCGCAGTTTCGAAGGAGGATAGACGAATGAGGCCTTACCTGACTCCCACTTCTTTGACAGCCACTTGTCTGACTCCTTAAATGCTTTCTTGGCCAACTGAGAAAGAACTAGTTTCGGCAAGCCTGAAGATGGTGTCTTCTTATCCTTCATGAACACAGAAGGTCCTGGCAAAGGCAATGCTGGCTCAAAACAGTCCAGGTATGTAACCAGTAAAAACTTCAATAAACTGGAGTACGCCAAGGAAGATTTCGACTCCTGCTCTTGTGCTTTGTCCTCTGATAGAACTGATGACACACCATCTTCCTCTCCTCCAGGGGTAGTCACTTTCTTCAGGAATCCCATAAATCCCATAAGTTCCTGAAGCTGCTGCTTGAAGGGGCCAAATGAAGACATCTCCCAAAGCGCAGGTCTTCGAATCCTCAGAAGTCGATGTCGAACCAGTAGCTGTTGAGCAGCTCTTCTTATACGACAAGTGACTAGTAGGCGAAGGGGAGTCGAAAGCATGAGAGTGTGAGTATTGGTCAGATCTCGAGCGCCTGTAGTCAGTTGGAAGTATATTCTCTATAGATGACTGGCGATACTCCTGAAAATCTTGTGCAGGCGCAAAACTACAGGATGGTTGGGGACTCCATTGCTCCCTTAACTCCTTAACTGGCGGAGTCATACAGTCCCCAAAAGCGGCATGCCTCTTTAAAGGGCACGACACTGCATCGTTCCACAATTGTCGTCTCTTATCAGGCGACGGCACATCCGAATCAGACGAAAACTGCCCTTCACTCACATTTACGCCTTTCCAGCAGTGTTTAGTCGACACCCGCAAGTCGACAGTATCGTCGGAGTAAGCTACTGCCCGTGGGCAAACATCCCCAAGTCTCCCTTCAACCTCTGGTATGTCTTCTCCCGGGTGCAGGGGAGCGGGACAGTGACCTTCGTCTAGGAGAAATGAGGGGACGGACAGCCACCTCCTCGAAGACACGGACACTTTGCACAACACTGGTCTTATCACTGTCATTCTACTTTTCCACAATAGCTTGAAAAAGATAAACCTAAATCCATTACAGATTTTGCTAAAATCTGGAATTTCTTGCCTTTTTGGACTAAAATGGCAAAGGCGTTAGGATCAGAAGCATGGGCTACCTGGACTGCAGTGATTGGCAATGAAGTAGGAAGACTATCAATAGGAGAAATGTTGGATAAAAGAGGGGAAGAAAGAGAAGGCTTATTCACCTCTAAAGGCAAAGGAGTTCTCTCAACACTAGTCTTACTACCAGCTCTAAGAGCTGCTTTCCTCTACCTATCTTTCTCCATCTTATCTAAATGAGCCTTGAAAGTCTTCCACCACTACTCATCTAAATCCTGGCACTCGAAACAACTTAAGTCTTTCCTACAGCATTGTCCCCTACACTTAACGCACTTGGAGTGCGGATCATAACAAAGCTTAGCCATCCTAGTCTTGCAGCCATCGCTAGAGTCCGACATTCTAAGCTAAACTCTTCTAGCTAAATGAACAGCTAATGAAGAAGCTAGATGACGATGAAAGTTGACTGCATAGAAAACCACTGATGTCACTCCGTGGCTGGCAGAAAACGAACTGACAATAGCTCAGCAGTGCCAGGTATTCCTCAAAGTGGGCGGGACCTATATCACCTACGTGAACAATGGCAGCGCCGCCGCCGCCAGGAATTTGAATTTTTTACTACCAGGTAAGATAGCTTACAGTCTTGTAATTGTTTGGCAAGTCACTTATGTGAAATGAGATTCTACACACACTTACCAAGTAATTACATGATTATAGCTCTTCCATCCTCCGTACAAATAGACATAGCAGGCCAAACGAATTGGTTCTCTCTGCAGTTTTGTACCTATTGGTCCCGAAAGTGGGCGGGTACTATCCACCTACACTTGCGAGGGTGGCACCGCCACAAAATTTGTAATATTTTGACTGACATGGTAGGAAGCTTTCAGCTACATATAATTACTTGGTAAGTATGTGTAAAATCTAATTTTATTATAAAAATGCCATTTTGCTATGTCCACCTTCTGCTTCAGACCCAAATTGGAATGTCTAATGCCATCGGATGCTCTTAGATGCAACTAATAGTGCAGAGGACACCAGTTACAAAGAAAAATATTTATTCATTCCAGTGAAATGCTATGATAATCTGAAATTCGTTTGTGACAAAGTCAGCTGCAAAAATAGACTTAATGACTTCAAATCCTTGGTATGTTGTAAAAGTTTTACAAGAGTGATTAGTTCACATTATTATTTCAAAGTCACAGAGCCAGGTGGAAGACTATTTACAGAATGGAAAAAATCAAGACGCTGCAATTACAATTAGTAGTAGGAAGTTTAACCAAACATGACATTTTTATAATAAAATAAAAAATAGTTTTGTGTATGCTTACCAATTACATAGTTAAAAGTTTCTCACTATGGCAGTACAAAAATTCAAATTTCACGGTAGCTTTAGTAACTATTTTGGTGTAGGTAACCAGCCCCTGCACAAATATCCAAATGTGGGGAGGAGTGAGGGCTCTGGTCATGTAATTACCTTGTGAGTATATATACAAAACTTTATTTTATTATAAAAATGTCATTTTTGTATAATTAACTTTATAAAAATGTCATTTTTGTATAATTAACTTACCAAGTGATTACATATCTGATTCCACCTTGAGGGGAGGTGGGATCTATGAACATACTCTACTCCAAAACATTACATAAATTGGATAATGATTTTGAACTAGAACAGTTGCCAGCATTAAGACAATGTTTGTTGTTTCCCTACCTGGCAAGGGAGCAACAGCAGAAAAACATTGCCTCTGGTTGATGCTCCTCTTGACCTGTAGTGGGTGTGGCTGCACAGCCCAGAGTTGCCCCTACATAAGTGGGAACTTTGCAGCAAGGGCAGTACACCCGTGGCTAGCAAAGTAAAAAAAAGATGCCCTTGCCCTGCACAGAGACCAGATAAAATATCACAACACTGTTACCTACATTGTAAAAAAACACCACCAACCAACCACTAACAACTAGTGGGTACTCCAGGTACCATGTATGCCCGGGCTTCCCATAAAAAACTGTAACGCCTACTAATGTACAATGTGAGGAATAGCAGAGGGACAGAAGACTCCCTATGCTTCCTCTCCCAACACCATGCCAACCACGGTTAACGGCCTTAACACACTGCAATTTTCATACGCAGTTGCCAAGTCCTTGAGATAGTGCACCACGAAAACTGACTTTCACCTTCAAAAGGTTGATTGGAGGATATTCGACAAGGACATAATAAGCCCGAAGGCAAGAGAGGTAGCAACAGCCCAAATCTCATGAGCCTTCATTTTAAAAGTCAGTAAGACTGGGAGTGGGATTCAGAAATCAGGCTCCTCAGAAAAAAGGAAAGAGCGTTCTTGGAGAGAAGGTGCAAAGTGTTCTTTACGGATCACCATAGTTTGTCAGAAGGTCCCCTGATTTTCTCTATCCTATGGAGATAATATCTGATGGCTCTTACTGGGCAGAGAAGCCTTTCCTCTTCCTCTGGTCTAAGGAAGCCTGACAAATTCTTAATGGTGAAAGAAAGGGGCCAAGGTCTAGAAGGGTTCTCGTTCTTGGCCAGGAAACAAGAGAGGGAATACACTGCATTTCCTTGAGAAAAACCAACACTATTATTGATCACTTGTAACCCACTAACACATTAGGCAGTGGCCAAGGCTACTAAGAAAAGGTTTTCGTTGGCAAGTTTCCTCAAAGAGACAGTCCAAAGCAGTTTGTAGGAGGGACCTGAGAGCCATTTAAGACATCAATAATTTATCTCTAGTTATAGTCTATAGAGATTGGATGAATAAAAGCAAGACCCTTTAGACTAAGTGCATCATGGTACTATAATGGTCAAGAGGCTGAATGAAGAAAAGTATGACCTTTTAGACTATGTGCATAATAGTATAAACCTTCCAAACTGAATACAGGCATATGTCATTGTTACAAAGTGCAATTTTTTTTCTCGTACACCAGATAAAATATGGAAACCTAAAAATTACACAAGAATATTTAAGAGGCTTAAATGCACTGACTGCAAAAGAAATTTCATTAAAAGAAAAAAAAGTTACTGTTACAACAAATCAAAAGACAAACCATGCAAACAGAAAAGAACTTTACTTAAATGCTGACACATGCAAACAGAAAAGAAGTTTACTTAAATGCTGACTACTACCAGAGGAGAATAACAACTTGCAAGAAGTAAAAAGATTCAGAATATTTCAAAGTAGTGAAATATGCAAATAGAGATACAGTATACGGATTGCTATTGCCTATGAAAGTAAAAGATTAGAGAATGAAAATATTTTCAGCTGTTTCAGTGGTTAAATATTTTTGCTGGTTTAGTTTTAACTTGTGTTCCTCCTCCGGAAATAAGCATTTATGACTTTTTTTAATCACCTAACACCATAAAACATGCATTAAATTTCTCAAAATGAATTAACTTTGAAACCACCTATTTTGAGAAATCCCTTTTCATTACAAAGACGCTCACCAATTACCCCTAAAAAGATGCACTGACATGTCTGTATTACAAGAATCACAAAAGAAACAATAGCAACCCAAACCATTCATTCATTCCATAACCACTGCAGCTTATTACCCAAAACAAACTTCATATGTGCTGAAAGACAAGTTTCCCTTTGTAGAATAGCCTTGTTCAAGAAATATCCCCATTTAAATAGCTTATCATACCCCTGATAATGAAGTATGGCTATAATAATCCTCATGACCTCCAAAATATCCAAAATGAGTTAAGAAACCAGTTCTTATTGGCGTAAATTTCTCCATGTAGTATCCAAGATGCCATTTACCAACAGCTTGAGGGACATAATCCAAGTGGCTGAGGTGCCGAGGCAGTAGGGTATGTGTATCAGATAATGCCCAAGGTTGACCATTTATAATTGTAGAACCTTGCATTCCTGTGAGGTAGATAAAGTTTTTACAATGAAATCTTCCAAGAAAGTGTTACTGATACTTAACCCTTAATGGACAGGGTAAAATATCAATACATATGCTGCACCCCAGGCCAGGAACTCTTAGATTAAACCAATTAAGAAAACATGTCACTGGAAAACATGGTGCAAAAAAAAAATTCTAAAAAAAACTTCCCTACCTTCCACAAGAAGTTGAAAATTACTAGTATTTACAAACCCTTGTGGGGTCTCTTTTACATGACAATCGTACATTTTACCAAATTAGACTTGTTTTTTCTAATAAATAGTTTTATATTTTGTAAAATTATAATTGCAGCTAACACAATATCAAAACAGATAAGAAATAAAATCAGTAGCAAATTTTAAGCATATTTGTTGTAAAATATTTATGTAAATTTACCTAAAACAAAGATGCAGTAACTTTTTTGGATGTATACAAGTCTTTTCTGATATTTCTTTGCACTTTTCTTTGCAAAGTTACATTTATAACTGACATACTATCATAAAAAATAAGAACTAAAACCAACAACAACCCCTTGGTATACTCATGAGCAAATTTATAAAAAGACATTATGTGAGAGAGAAAGGCAGTACATCCTCCCTTGAAGTCAAGAACACAACTATGCTCATGAGCTGCCTGCTTCTTGGTTTAAGCCAGTCTAAAAGTTGCCATTAGTGAATTTATGGGCTATAGAAGTAATGGCACCTCTTTCCCACCCAATTCCCCTAAATCGATGCTGCGTAATATCATCACTCACCATGAGTGACTCCATCGTCCACCCAAAACCAGTTACTGTTACTCATGTGAGCATGTCCATCCATTAAGGGTTAAAAAAGGTCAAGAAGACAAAAATGTGCTGAAGAATAAAATACTGTTAACCCTTAAACGCCGAAGCGGTATTTTAAAAATCGTCTCCCGTATGCCGGCGGCGTTCGAGAGTGAGCACCGAAAGCGGAAAAAATGTTTTTTTCAAAAAATCACAGCACGCTTAGTTTTCAAGATTAGGAGTTAATTTTTGGCTCCTTTTTTTGTCACTGCCTGAAGTTTAGTAAGCAACCATCAGAAATGAAAAAAATATCATTATCATATATAAATATTGGGATATATGACAGCGCAAAAAAATTTTCATATATGATTGTATACAAATCGCGCTGTGAGCAAAACGGTTAAAGCTAACAAGTTAATTTTTTTTTGTATTGTACACTAAATTGCAATCATTTTGGTATATAATACATTGTAAAACGATCAAGGCAACACAGAGAAAATATTATCCCAAAACGATGCATGAATTCGTAATACGAAGAAGTAAAAAAAAGCCGTTATAAAAAATTCACCATAAATCGAAATGTTGTGCTAGAGACTTCCCGTTTGTTGCAAAATGAAGGTAATTGATTGAATATTACTAGACTGTAAGTGTTGTAGCTTACGATTGCAGTTTTCAACCATTTCGGACGAGTTAAAGTTGACCAAAGGACAAATTTTTTCTATTTATTGTTATTTATATGACAATACGTATTTCAAAACTGATAAAAGCTACAACCATAGGTTGTTTTTCGTTGTATTCTAAATGAAATTGTGCACATTTTCATATATAAAACTTTATGTAACGGCTAATTTAAAATGATGCAAACATTACGACAATCAGACGATAAAATTTATGATTTTTTCGGAAGAGTTACCGCACGGACGTAAGTAAAAAGTTTATTTCATAAGTTCACCATAAATCGAAATATTGTGCTACAGATTTCCAATTTGTTGCAAAATAAAGGTAAATGATTAAATATTACTAGAATGTAATAGTTTTAGCTTACAATTGCGTTTTTCTACCCTTTCAGTCGAGTCAAAGTTGACCGAAGGTTGAAATTTTGGCACACCGTTATTTATATGAAAATATTTCAAAATTGATAAAAGCTACAACCATGGGTTGTTTTTAGTTGTATTCTACATGAAATTGCGCACATTTTCATATATAAAACTTTATGTAATGGCTAATTTAAAATGGTGCAAACATTACGACAATCAGAAAAAAGTTCAGATTTTTTTTCGGAAGTGTTACCGCGCGGATGTAAGGAAAAATTTTTTTTCATAAATTCACCATAAATCGAAATATTGTGCTAGAGACTTCCAATTTGTTGCAAAATGAAGGTAAATGATTGAATACTACTAGAATGAAAGAGTTTTAGCTTACAGTTGCATTTTTTTACCATTTCAGTCGAGTCAAAGTTGACCGAAGGTTGATATTTTGGCATTTATCTTTATTTATATGCAAATATTTCAAAACTGATAAAAGCTACAACCATGGGTTGTTTTTAGTTGTATTCTACATGAAATTGTGCACATTTCCATATAATAATTACTCCATGTTAATGGCTAATATTAAAATGGTCGGGCAAAAATTATGTCAAAGTGACGAAATAATTTCCGAGATGTGTCGCAGATACTTTTTAGTGCGAGAAGAAAGAAATTCGCGCTTGCGCGCCTGGGTAACGATTGTAAACAAAACAATGCCTTGATCCGTGATCTGCCAGCATCCCCCAAGGCGCATGATTCAAAGGTTTTTGCCTAGTAGGCCTATAACTATTTTTCCACGAATTAAAAAAAAAAAATTTATATCGACGTACCATACGTCCAATCGGCACCCTACAGACAATTTATATAGACGTTTAATATGTCCAATCGGTGATAAAGGGTTAATCAAATAGTAATGTAACACTGCACAAATACACGAAGATATACCATAGGGATTTGAGAGTAAAATGGGAAATGCACAAAACCTTCCATAAATAAAACACTACATACAACACTATTGTACAGATGGCATCGTTCGTGATGTTCTTAACAACATGCAAGACCTAAAATGATACAATTACATGAACAGCAAGTGAACTGAGGAAGATACAATACAAGGCATTCAGAAAAGGAGTTAACACTGAGCAGCTGTATGGCTCTAAAGTTTTCTCTCATCCTTATATTTGAGATTCAAAGTCTGAAAAGGTCTTGTGCTAATCATAATCACCTGTAATATGTGCAGATAACCAGGCATTATTATCATTAAAATATATTACATAGTTGTACCAAACAAATGAGTTAGAATTCTTAATGTTCCCTTTAGTAGCCTTCACATTTGTACACTGAAAAGTGGCATACTGTATTTTTTAAACATTCCTGTCTTTCTTATCATACCTCACAACAATAAATACTTTAAGTCTTGGATAGTGCCACAGTCTCTGTGCTATAGGCTCAAGTTCTCTGGTTTGAAAGTACATGCACTCAAACACTCTTTTCTGACAATTTACTTTTTTTTTTTTTTTTATGCTGTGTTTGGGATGCTTAATAGCAAGGCCAAGGTGCCCGGTGATTTATCAATTTGTTGCCTTACCTTAAAAAATCTGTTCTAATTCATTTTCAATACCATCACTAATGTCCTTTGTTCAGCTGAAACAGCTAGCCTAGAACTAGATGATACTGAACAAAATCTTGGACCAGTGCAATATATGTAGTGCTACTATAATTTACTGTGTTAACATTCATCGGCTAATTTCAGTGACCTTGTAATTGCTTTAGATAGTATGATATTCTACTGAATTCTAAAATTATGTTCTCATCTGAGCTCCTCATCATTGAATATGAGATGAAAACCTCTCTTGGAAGGGTCTGATATGACAGAAACTAGCTTTACACTAAGGTTTTGAATATGCAGGTTTAAATCAGGTAAGATTTTCAATACTTTCCT
>NC_087201.1:79828040-79848413 GCF_015104395.2 Macrobrachium nipponense | reverse complement strand
ATTTTCAATACTTTCCTGTCATACTGAGGTAACAATGAAGTTATTAATGTAACTAGTTAACCAGACCAGTGTTGCTGGGGGGAAAACTCAGAAGAACTCAAAGAAGCTTCCCTGCACCACTTTGTGCTGATTGTCCCTTTTATCCAGAAATTACTGTACTGACCTGCCCAGTTTAACTGAATGGCAACCAATAAATTCTCTCTCTCTCTCTCTCTCTCTATTTTTACCTTCTTCTTCTCCCTAACACCCCTGCCCCAATACTCTCTCACTTCCTGTTCCTCTCACTCTCTCTCTGTCACACCCTGCCCAACCCCGACCCCCTTTGGTACCATTGATGTCTTACCACCACAGTATTCGATAGTAAGTCATATTTAGTATATATGCCAAAAATCAAAAGTCATATTATTTACTACGTAGTACTATACCGAAAATTAGGTATGATAAATTTGTATTATTAAGTCTAAGGGCTGAACCAGCCCCGTTTTGGGGAAGGTGCCCCACCCTCTCCAGTGCCTTTGGTGCCTTTTATTGCTTGAAACCCCATTAGAAACAATCTTAGGGGTCCCCACTATAACTGCAGAGTTTCATGCCCATCGGACCAGCCGTTTGACTGTGATTGAATAACCGACAGACAGACACACATAACACCCATTATAGTAAGATTATGAAGCAAGCTCTTTCTAGAGGGACATACTCTCACCTGAGACTATTACTCAAGGCTCCTTTTCTTCACTGTTAAGGTTAAGGCCCCACCGAATCCGTCGCGGCGCGTCGCGTGCATCCAACACGGCTATCCGTCTATGAGCGTGTCCGTCTTCTGCGAGAGTGGCCCAACCAGACAAACGAGTGACGGTTACAAAACGGACAGTTCAAACTTCAGCAGCACTTCCCGTCATGAAGGGAACGCGCGAGGTTTTGCTCTGACTCGTTGCTGTCATTCAAATTAGAGGCGTTGAACAGTAGGGAAATCTGGACTCATGACAAATTGAGAACGAGGAAAGAGTGGAGAATATGCAACACTTTCATAAGTTACGACAGTGTCCAGACAAGTTTTTTTAATATTGTTGGATGCCGCCAATAACCTTTGACTTAATTCACGAATATCAATTACAGAAGATCAGTATCAACATAAGAAACTTGTAGTAACTCTGAGGGAAGGATTACTGATTTCGAAATTTGTAAAGCTGTACTGTATTTTATTTATTACAGAAATTAAGATACGTAGATTGTGTGTGTGTGTAAACTGAACACTTTGATACAGTAACTTCTGAAACAAAGGTATTTACATAAATGTATCCATTAGAATATAATAAAAAAAACTACATGAGCCCTTTATCACAACCACAAATCATCACATTTGATTATAACTCAAAGTTGGGCAGGTGGTTCAAATGCAGGTTGTTGTAGGTCTACCTCAATTTCTTCCTTCATGTGGACCCCAGCTCAGAGATGCACGTCCATGAGCGGCTAAAACAAAACGTTTTGTTCCTTGTGCGTCCAGTCGGCCAACGCAATATTGACGCCAAGCACGCTCATGCGCCGTGTGGGGCCACTCGTATTTGAACTATGATAGTTGATCGAAATGCACAAAACGCTTAGCCGTGTTATACGCACGCCACGCGCCGCGACAGATTCGGTGGGGCCTTAGCCTAAGCCAATAACAACTGAAAGGACAATTAACACTGAACAGCCCAGTACAGGATGGCTATAAAAGGAGGGATGATTACTAAATGGACACAATGACATCACAGTTTAGGACTACATATACATCTATATAAATAAATCCATAACTGATGTCTTTACAGGAGGTAATTTACAAAAAGACATTAATAAAATTTGATCTGGAAATGAATTGAGTGAATACAAAACTTTTATAAATCATACATGACATGTTTGTGAAAATTTTATTTACCTGTGTGAATTGGATGTTTTCCTGATAGTAGGGCTGACCTTGAAGGTGTGCATATTGGCTGCACATAGTAATTCTGAAGAATAACACCTGAGTATGCTAAAGCATCTATATTAGGAGTGGGTATCTGTGTAGATCCATGGAATCCAACATCATTAAAACCCTGCAAATTTGTTCACAAATATTAACAACACACTACACATGATGCGAACACATACACAAGATCTCTTTAAGTTAATACATTGCAGTGTTTTTATGACTACACTTGATTTTGGAGTAAACTTGACACTACTTATTTTCAAAATATCTAGCCCTTACTAGTAGTTAGCAGAAGGTATCCATGCAACATTAAATCCAAATCAGTTATTTGATGGTCACTTCCTTTTCAACAGCCAATTTAGGGTCTGTATCATACATTATAGTATCAGAGTCAGTTCTTGACATTTCATGATATGGTTACTTACAAGATCATCAGCAACTATGATTATGATGTGTGGTGGATCTGCACAAACAACTGTAGACTTAAAAGTCTGGAGGATGGCCAATGCAAAGGTTGTAAAAAATATTTCTTTCCCCATTTTGACTTGAAAAATAACTCCTGAAATTAAATAGATATTATTTAGAGTTTATATCCTGAAAACACCTAGTTATAAAACTTGGTATTCAGTTTATGATTTTTTCATAAAACAAAATAAAATAAGTTTTTCAATACAAACCCATACCATATATATTGCTATTTGTCAAAAAATATTTTCCAAACATCCTAGCAGAAAGAACATGTCTCCAATAGGTAAGATGTGTACCTGTTCAGTCAGGTCTGGTAAGTATCAACAATCATTCCAGCTTGCTCTTCATGCCAAAAGCCTTTGATAGCTAAAATGTGGGGCAGGGAAGAAGGCAATTAATGGTAAGGTATGGATTTATTTGAAAAATTAATCTGTTCATATGCAGAATAAACCTTTGGTCTTAACAATAAGAGAACTTTCCAAGCGCCAGCTGGTAACCGGTTAACATAATCAAAGATTGTAAATCAAGGAATCTGTGAGATCAGGCAACTCCTGCGTGTACGAGGTGATAGCTGGTCAGAGACCACGCACCGAACCTCATGACACTTCAGTCTTTCCTTAACCGCCTTGGGGAGTAGACGCTTGTGGTTTGCTCTCCTTCCATGCCAGTCGTTTTGTGCCAGTGTTCTGTCTTTCAATGTGTTGTGTGTGATTGCTTTAGCTTATTATGGCTTCTTCCGAGTCTTCACAGCCTTGTCAACGCATGTGCTCAGGCATTCAGGGTTTCCCATGCTCAAGGTTTTTAGTGTCGTTGGCTACAGATCCACATATGACATGCAGTAGGTGCAGAGCAAATTTTTGAACAGTTATGAATCCCTACCCAGAATGTCGTTCCTGGCCTAAGTCACAGTGGAGGGTTTTTATAGGAAGAGGGAACATCGCAGTTTCGAATCTTCCCTCTTGGGAGGGGTTTTCTTCACCTTGTCTGGATGATTAGGCTGCTCCCTCTCCCTAGATCGTTCTTCCTGTGGCTAGTTCTAGTGTCACCTTCCTTTTCTTCCATTGATTCGTCAATGGAAGTGTTGGGAGTTCCACAGGGTGATGTTATGTTTAATGTAGCCACCTCTCCCTCAGGTTCCAATTATCTTCCTGAGAGGGAGGAGGCTGCACCATCTAATGTCTTTGTTTCAGACTCAGTCATCCAAGATGGCGGCGGTTTGGGCATCCCTTGGGCTATGGGGTTCACCCTCCTTGGATGGAATATTGTCTCATTTCTTGGAGGCTCATACCTCCCCTCAGGCCCCCATTGCTCACCCACCTCCCCCTGGACTCCTCTATGATGGCTCTCGTGTGCTGCTATCTTGTGGAACCTTGCCCAAAGTCTCTGGATCGTGCCTTATCGCTCCGCCAGTGAGGCCATCAACTAGCGCTGGTCATAGAGATGTTGTGACATAACTCCCAGCGCCCTCTCAGCCTATGACGTCGGATGCAGCGGCCGCTCATCCTCCCATCTCTATGATGTCATTGCTTCCCGCTATAACATCATCTCATCATCTTCTCTCTCTGAGCCATCCAAGGCGTTGTTTCAAGCAGTCTTCAAGATGCTGGACTCTGTTTTGGAAGAGAGGTTTTCTGCCTTCGCTGCGAAGATGATGGATCATTAACATAAGGTCTCTTCTCCACCTCTTGCTTCTAAGAGATCTCATAGGATAGGAGATTTATCTCCTTTTCCTTTCTCTTCTCCATCACTGCCTCGTTATCGTATCAGACATTGCAGGATCAAGAACTTTGTGGTTTCGTCTTCTGTGAGCGGGAGTGCATCACCTTCTGCCTCTCACAACCATGTTTCCCCCATGCACTCCGCGTTCATGCAAGTGAGAGGGATGCTCCGCTAGCTGCCCCGCAAGGTCATGCTTCTCCATTGCAGATTCGTGTTCTAGGGTTGACAGTGAAGCTTGCGGAAGGAAGGCATCCTCGTCTTCGTTATATGGTCATGTGTCTCTGGTGCATGCTGGTAATGCATCGTCGTCTTCTCATCACGGCCATGTATCTCCTCATGGACGTGTTCGTGACAGTATGAATGTCAAGTCTTCACCTTCCTTACATGGACGTGTCTCATCCTTGCATGTATGTGCTGATGATTTTGGAAGTACTCCCTCTTCATCTGTTCCGGTTCCAGTTCGGCAATGTAAGGATGATAAGGCGCCGATTAAAAGGTCGAAAGTTGTAGAGACGGGAGTGGCCCAAGCTGTGTTTAAGGATTCTTCACTCGACAAGACTGTGGTTGATGTTCAGGAACGTGAAGCTTCCCTGGCCCGCGGACGTGTTCTATGTTCACCTGGAAGAGGTCTTAACCTTAACAATTAATCACTTTCGAGTAGCTTTCTTCGGCGACATTCCTTGTCTCAGAACCGTGCTCGGTTGGCATCTCACGGACGTGTACATACTTGACTCGTCATACGGCCATGTAAATGATTCCTCCCTTGAATGCATACGTGTTGCCCCTGATGTACATGAACATGATCATTTCACCGATGGTGTATGTGGTTCTTCACACAAGGCTGTACACGGTTCAAGCCAGGACTGTGCACAAGTGTCGTTGCATGATGACACTCGGGAACCTTCGGTCGCAGGGTCTTCGAGTTTTTGAGACTTCTCCTCTACCAATAATGTCCAGAATACTAGCCTTCCTAGGGAACCTTTATCAGTGTTGTTGCAAAAGTGAGGACGATACTACCAAGCCTTGTTCTTCACGTCGTCGGTCACCATTGCCGGAGCAGGAGGGAGACACTCAAGAGGTTTTGTCTTCCTTCAGAGGCTGTAGATCTCATTCATGAGTTCAATAATCTTGAGTAAGGAGTGCAAGCTCAGTCTTCTATCGCCCTACATGCATTTTGAACTTCCCCTGTTGGGCCACGCTCAGTCTGTCTTGCAACGTGTGAATGCTTTGGTGTCGGACTGAGATGGCTCTCTGTGTTCTAAGGGGTCATCCAAGCTTCTGTCTCCTCCTCCTCTCGTACAGCATAGGAAGTACTACTCAACTGATGTAGTTTATTTGATGCCTCTTCACCTTACCCGGACATGATCTGAGGTCGGAAGGTCCTTCCTTGTTGTCTCAAGAGGCCTTAGCTATGGAGACTATAGCAGCTTCCATCTTCCAGACAGTCTCAGACTTGACCTGTGGTCCACCATGATAGCCAAAATTGCTTTGAATAGGTCTGTTGGAGGTTTAGTGATTTCGTCCTCACTCACTAGACTGTTGCAGTCCAGTGGTATGGCATTTTCTTAACCTGGCCCACCTTAGTGCAAACTTGTGGGCCAACCTCCTCCTAGCCAGGAGAGACGCCGCTTTGTACAAGGTGGCGAGTTCAGTGGACTCTTGAGTCTTTATCGGCGCTCAGGAATGGGGACCTAATTGAATCTCAGATTCTGTTCCCGAGGACTGAATTAGAGAATACTATTGACAAACAACATGCAGATACTAAGGACAGGTTAGTTCATCAGGTGGTATCCTAGTCGGAGGCACATTCACGTCGCCCGCCTCCTCCTCCTCCTACTCCTCAGTGACAGGTAAGACCTTCACCTGTTAAATCCCCTAAGGGTTCTGCTTTGGCAAGGGTCTCTCAGGCTAAGTCTAGCAAGCAGCAGCGTCCCTCTCAATCCTGCCCTTACAAGCCTGGTAGGGGCTCTAGACTAGAGGAAGGGGCAGAGGGGGTCGTCAATAGAGTGGGTGCCTCTCCCCCTCCTTTGTCACAAGTAGGGGAATGCCTGGCAGGCCAGTGCGCCAAGTGGCAAAGTTATGGAGCAAAGAAATGGGTGGTAGATGTACTGCGGGTGGGATACCTACCATTCAACTTCTCTCCCCCCTCTTGGATAGACCCTTCCTCAATCAGACATATGCTCGCGACTCCCCAAAGTTCTTAGCTCTTCGGGAGGAAGTGTTGAAAATGCTCAACAAGGGTGCAATAGAGGAAGTAATGTGTCCTTCTCCAGGGTTTTACAGTCAAATTTTCCTAGTACCAAAAGCGAAAGATGACTGGAGACCAGTAATCAACCTTTCCACATTGAATCATTTTGTCAGGAAGACAAGGTTCAAGATGGAGACACCACTGACAGTGATAGCAGCAGTGAGGGACGATGACTTCTTGCTGCCAATAGACCTAAAGAATGTTTACTTCCAGAGCCCTATTCACCTTTTGTACAGGAAGTTTCCTCACTTCACTCTGGGAGAGCAGATATACCAGTTTAAGGTCCTGTGCTTCAGGTTGACCACGTCCCCTCAGGTGTTCACAAGGGTCTTTGCCCTCGTCTCAACATGGGCTCATGCTCAAGGGATTCACCTATAAGGTACCTCAATGACTGGCTGGTCTTAGCAAGCTCCAAGGAGAAACTGCTGCAGGACAGAGATTGTCTTCTTTGGTTTTGTTGGGAGCTAGGCATAATAGTAAACCTACAGAAGTTGAGTTTCATTCCCAGCCACAAAGCCTTTACCTAGGTATTGTTATAGATACAGCAGTGTCGAGAATTTTTCCATTAGACCAGAGGTTGGAGAAGTGGTTAGTGGCACCCAAGCTTCTATTGCAACCAGAACAACCAGCTCACCAATGGCAGGTCCATCTGGGGATTTTGTCTTCTCTGGAGAAGCTGGTCCCTCATGGTCGTTTTCATCTTCGACTCTGCAATGGAGATTGAAAGACTTCTGATCCCTGGCAGGAGATTCCCCTCATCAGAGAGTTCCTCTGTCCTAAGAGGTGAGGCAAACCTTCGTTAGTAGTTGGACAACCAGAATCTCTTGGTGGGTATCCCTCTGTGTTCTCCCCCTCCGGACTTCCTTCTGTTTTCAGATGCCTCTATCATGGGTCGGGGTGCTCATCTAGGGGACCTCATTGCGTCATGAGTTTGGGGTGCAAAAGACAAGCTGCTACACGTCAACCTTTTAGAGGTGAAGGCAGCTTTTCTGGGTCTGAGTGAGTTTTGGGAGAAGGTAGAGGGTCATTCAGTGGTTCTGATGTCGTCCGACACCATGGTGGTCACCTATGTGAACAAACTGGTGGGTCTAGTGTCTCGTCACCTCCATTCGTTGATGGTCGAATTACACCAATGGGCAATCAACAATTTGGTGGAGCTCTCTGCAACCATAACAGCTAGCTCACCAGTGGCAGGTCCTTCTGGGGATTTTGTCTTCTCTGGAGAAGCTGGTCCCTCATGGTCGTCTTCATCTTCAGTCTCTGCAATGGAGATTGAAAGACATCTGGTCCCCAGCAGGAGATTCCCCTCTTCAGAGTTCCTCTGTTCGAAGAGGTGAGTCAGGATCTTCGTTGGTGGTTGGATGACCAGAATCTCATGGTGGGTATCCCTCTTCGTTCACCCCTTCCAGACTTCCTTCTGTTTTCAGATGCCTCCATCATGGGTTGTGGTCCTCATCTAGGAGACCTCATTGCGTCAAGCATTTGGGTTGCAGAAGACAAGCTGTTACACATCAACGTTTTGGAGCTGAAGGCAGCTTTTCTGGGTCTGAGAGAGTTTCGAGAGAAGGTAGAGGGTCATTCAGTAGTTCTGATGTCATCCAACAACACCACAGTGGTCACCTATGTGAACAACAGGTGGGTCTAGTGTCTCGTCACCTCCATTCGTTGATGGTCAAGTTACACCAGTGAGCAATCAACAATTGGGTGGGGCTCTCTGCCAGATACATTCCAGGCAAGAGGAATGTGGTCGCCGACAGGCTGAGTCATCAGGCCCAAATCCTGGGCATGGAGTGGTCTCTGCTTCAGGTCGTGGCAGACAGGCTCTTTCAGGTTTGGGGAGAGGCCTATGCTGGACCTCTTCTCACCTCGCTTCAACAAGAAGCTGGAAGTTTACTGTTCAGTGGTTCCAGATCCTTTGCTCTAGCAAAGGACACCTTCCAACACCCTTGGGACAACATCGAGGAGTACGCCTTCCCCCCGTTTTGCCTAATCCATCAAGTTCTGAACAGGGTGATGAGTTCTCAAAATCTCAGGATGACTTTGGTAGCTCCTCTGTGGCCACAAGCAGAATGGTTCCCAGACCTTCTGTCAGAGGTTCTAAGAGAGATTCCCCAGTGGCGACAGCTTCTTTGCCAGCCTCATGTCGAAACGTTTCACCAGTCAGTAGAATGCGTCTCTTCAAGGATGGAGACTTATCAAGTATCTCCTCCAAGCGAGAGATTTTTCTCAGGGGGCAAAAGGACGTAACTCCAGTTACCTCAGGAAGTTCTCTTCAGCAGTTTACCAGAGGATATGGGCAGTTTATTGTGATTGGTGTTGTCGACAGGGTTTCTCTCCACTCAAAACCTCCGTTCACCTTATAACAGATTTTTTTTTATCTTTCTCAGGGATGAGAATGGCCTTTCTGTGCCTGCTATCTGGGGGCTACTGAGCAACTGGCAGATCTCCTTGTTGTTCAGGGGTATTGAGCAGACCTGTTCTCCAATGGAACTGAAGCCTCCAGCATGGGATGTTTCGCTTGTCCTGAGAAGTCTCACTCAAGCTCCATTTGAGCCCTTGCGTTGATCATCAGACAGGGATTTGATGCTGAAGACAGTTTTTCTGTTGGCCTTGGCTTCTTTGAAAAGGGTTGAGGAGCTTCAAGGCCTAAATTATGATGTGAATCATACCAGGGGTTGGGGGTCCGTGACCTTCAAGTTTGTCCAGGAATTCATGGCCAAGACTCAGAATCCCTCAGGGCATGACAATAGATTTGCCTCTTTTTCCGTTACATCTTTGAATGCCTTTGTAAACAATGACCTGCAAGAGCTCTTGCTATGTCCTGTCAGAGCCCTCCGTTGCTATTTAAAAGGCTCGCCATTTAAGACCTAGGTGTCGTAGGCTTTTTGTTAGCACTGGTCGGTCCAGAAAAGAGGTTTCCAAGAACACCATTTCTTTCTGGATCCGTGAGGCGTTCAAGCAGGCTTACTTGTCTCTTGATGGTTCTGTCGTTGAGTTTGTGCAGGCTAGAGCACATGACGTCAGAGGTATAAGTTCCTCTCTGGCATTTAAGAATTTTGCTGTTCATAGGATTTTGAATGCCGGTATCTGATTACGTCAATCCATGTTCACTTCTTTTTACCTAAGAGATGTGGCCGACAGGTCTTTGAACATTTTTTCCTTGGGTCCTGTGGTGGCTGCCCAACAAGTTGTGCAATTCACCCAGTGCCCTTCACAGGGCAACTTTGTATCTTAACTATGATGGTTGTGTAGGAGAGAGAATGAGAGAGTTGGCTGGTCCCTTTCTTTCTCTTCCTACAGGCAGGTTGAGGAATGGACACGTCATATGCTGGTCTGATACAGGTGAGTAAGGTAGTCATACTGAGTTGTTTTCCTTTATGTTGTTGAAATAATCAAACCTTCTATTCATTAGCAAATTCTCCTCTCTCTCTCTAGCAAGGGGGAGTGAGTAATGGAGCAAACCCCTCTGGCTATATGGTTTGTTATATGAACAGTTAGAATTTTCTTTGGTTCCCTATATGCAATGAATCTGCTCATATATCATTGTGTTTCAACCCAGATGGCTAAGTTGTTAGATAACAGTTTACCTAGCTTCTCATGGGCATGGAGCCACCTTCTTTAGAACTCGTTCTTCTAGGAAGGTTGGTCAGGTGGGCTAACTCCCAGCCAGTTTAGGATACTTGTGTCTCCCACCAAATATATGTCTATCCTATTGTTAAGACTAAAGGTTTATTCCACATATGAGCAAATGACAAATTTTTAATCCATTTGTATATTTCATTGCTAACAAACCTGAGGTCTAACGTTTTACTACCCACCTCTAACTGCCCCTCTCTCTCTTTTATTATATGTCCTGGGTTGGGGAAAAGACTGAAGTGTCACGAGGTCTGGTGCACAGTCTCTGACCAGCTATCACCTCATACACGCAGGAGTTGCCAGATCTCACAGAATCCTTGCTTTACAATCTTTGATCGTGTTAACCGGTTACCAGCTGGCGCTTGGAAAGTTATCCTATTGTTAAGACCTCTGGTTTGTTAGCTATGAAAAATACTAATTGATGAAAAATTTGTCATTTTGCAATTATTTTGTTCCTACCTACAAGGTTTTATCAGAATCCAAAACAAATCAACTAGTACTTTAACATGACCTTTAACCTTAAATTAATAGGTTAAGGTAAGAAAAAAATATTCAAAAAAAGTCCTCCAACAATGTAACAGTGATGACTTCTGAAATTCAGAGGACTATAACTATCAGTTACTAAAATATAACGGAAAATATTTAAGGTTTAAACCTTAAATGGACATTTGAAGAAATGTAAAATGACAATTTGTCGAAAATTGCATTTTTCCTAACTATACAAACCTGAGGTCCTTTAACAATAGGAAGGTAACGAGCGGCAGCTGGGACGGTCGTAAGCTTCGAACAAGGGGAGAACGGTAGTTAACTGCTTGTCCGATCGTGCGTGCGCCCGCGCGCCCGAGAGGTGAAGAATCACTTTTGCTTTAGGCCCATGCAAAAAGTTGCAGAGTGAGGGGTGGCATGAGGTGGGACTATATGTAAAGGACCTCAGGTTTGTATAGTTAGGAAAAATGCAATTTTCGACAAATTGTCATTTGTTCCGATACGTAATACAAACCCTCGGTCCTTTAACAATAGGAAGACTCACTTATTGGTGGGAGGAATCTGAGTCTTTTTGGTGAACAGACTGGTGTTCGTCCAACCCTGGAGTGCCTCCCTGGTCGTAAGAGCAAGGGAGGGATCCAAACCTCTGTCCGATTGATCGGGGTGTGCACCGCAGGATCAATGGTCAGACCTCTGGGCCAAGTACTAAGAGAGAGGCAAGCGTATCTCTTCGTACCAGCAAGCAAGAACTTGTTCCTGTTTGCAAGAGACAATCATAAAAATGATATTGTTAATATACAATAAAGTTTTGTACATACTTACCTGGCAGATATATACTTAGCTTAGGTCTCTGACGTCACGACAGAAAATTCAAAACTACGGCACACGCTACAGGTAGGTCAGGTTGATCTACCTTACCCGACCGCTGGGTGGCGGATGTAAGAACCAGTCCCCCTTTCTTGTCAGATTATTTTCTTCCACCTGTCTCCTGAGGGGGGAGGCTGGCGGCGGGCCATCAATCGTATATATCTGCCAGTAAGTATGTACAAAAATGATATTGTTAAGATACAATAAAGTTTTTGTACATACTTACCCGGCAGATATATACTTAGCTATAGACTCCGTCGTCCCCGACAGAAATTCGAATTTCGCGGCACACGCTGCAGGTAGGTCAGGTGATCTACCGCCCCTGCCGCTGGGTGGCAGGAATAGGAACGATTACCGTTCTAGAACCAGATTTTCTCTTCCACCTGTCTCCTGAGGGGAGGTTGGGTGGGCCATCAATCGTATATATCTGCCAGGTAAGTATGTACAAAAATGATATTGTTAAGATACAATAAAGTTTTGTACATACTTACCTGGCAGATATATACTTAGCTATAGACTCCGTCGTCCCCGACAGGAAATTCGAATTTCGCGGCACACGCTGCAGGTTAGGTCAGGTGATCTACCGCCCCTGCCGCTGGGTGGCAGGAATAGGAACGATTACCGTTCTAGAACCAGATTTTCTCTTCCACCTGTCTCCTGAGGGGAGGTTGGGTGGGCCATCAATCGTATATATCTGCCAGGTAAGTATGTACAAAACTTTATTGTATCTTAACAATATCATTTTTGTACATGGAACTTACCCAGCAGATATATACTTAGCTGATTGACACCCTTGGTGGTGGGAAAGAGACAACTATTTACTGAATAGACAGGTACACATACGTTGTAGGTAATAAATAAATAAAACCTTGGTTCCTACTTGATCAGGCGGAAGCCTCCATGGCTAATGCCTAGGAAATCTGCTTCGCCTCAAGAGGCCTCAGCGAGGATGTGACCTATGGCTAAGAGTTCCTTGTGGGTCTGTCGATGGGGTCTTATCCATTTACTCGACAGAGCCTCTTACATGACAATATGCCTATGCCTAGTGGCATAATTAAGGAGCACAACACCGATCCCGATCACCTGATCCTAACACGAGGGTTAGTGCTTAAGTTGAAAAGAGTTATCTACAAACTCCTTTCAAACAACCCAAAGAAAAAACACGACGTTAAATAAAATTTAACTCACTAGTTAAGGATCAGTATCTGCTCCCTATCCCAGCAATGTATCCGCAGACACGTATCAACCAAGAGAGAAGGATCCCTCGAAGGTTATCTTGACATCCTTCGGATAATGGGAAGTCAACACAGAGTTGCATCTCCCGTATGTGACAGCTAATATGTCCTTATGACATATTGTTAGGGAAAGAACAAGAATTCGGAAAAAGCTCGCACTTCATGCGCTTTTAATTCTCAGCTGTTTGAAGGAATCATCAATGCACTTATCAAGTGCTTAGGAGATCACAATGTCTCAAAGAAGGCCAAGGGCGTTCTTTGATATAGATCTCTTCTGGGTGAAGCCTGGAGCCTGGCTAGCGCTTGGCAGGCGCTAGCGCCTGTCTAGCGCCTCGCGCCTGGCTGGAGCCTTGCGCCTGAATGGCGCCTAGAGCCTGGCTGGAGCCTCGCGCCTAGATGGCGCCTTGCGCCTGGCTGGCGCTAGCGCCTGGCTGGTGCCTGATTGGCTCCTCCTTCCTGGCTAGCGCCTCGCGCCTGGCTGGAGCCTTGCGTCTGGCTGGTGCCTTGCGCCTGGAAGGCACCTGGAGCCTGGCAGAAGACTTCATGATTACTGTCTATGAGTCTGCATGCCTCAAGAGTTTCAGCGAGGTAGGGACCTATGACTGACAAACCCTTCTGGATCATGTCAATGGGGGCTAGCCCGCTTACACGACAGAGCCTTCCTCGGATCGTGCCAATGGGGGCTGACCCACTTACATGGCAGAGCCTTACCTGTATCATATCAATGGGGACTAGCCCTCTTACATGACAGAGCTTTAGGTTTCTCTTACTGGAAGGAGCCTTGCGTCTGGATGGATCCTCAATCCTGACTGGAGCCTAGCCTTGAAGGAGCCCTGGCACCTGGATGGCGCCTGGCTGGCTTCTAGAGCCTGGCTGGCTCCTAGAGCCTGGCTGGCTCCTAGAGCCTGCCTGGCTCCTAGAGCCTGCCTGGCTCCTAGAGCCTGGCTGGCTCCTAGAGCCTGGCTGGCTCCTAGAGCCTGGCTGGCTCCTAGAGCCTGGCTGGCTCCTAGAGCCTGGTTGGCTCCTAGAGCCTGCTGGCTCCTAGAGCCTGGCTGGCTCCTAGAGCCTGGCTGGCTCCTAGAGCCTGCTGGTTCTAGAGCCTGGCTGGCTCCTAGAGCCTGGCTGGCTCCTAGAGCCTGGCTGGCTCCTAGAGCCTGGCTGGCTCCTAGAGCCTGGCTGGCTCCTAGAGCCTGGCTGGCTCCTAGAGCCTGGCTGGCTCCTAGAGCCTGGCTGGCTCCTAGAGCCTGGCTGGCTCCTAGAGCCTGGCTGCTCCTAGAGCCTGGCTGGCTCCTAGAGCCTGGCTGGCACCCTCGCGCCTGGCTTGGCTCCTCCACACTTGCTGGAGCTTCGAGCTTGGAAGAGTCTCTAGGCTGTCTGACGATGTCCACATCGGACACTCTTATATCTGTCCGATTTGTTCGCCACTGGCGCATTTGCGCCAGGTTGGAGGCCCGCTCCTTCTCAGTATCCGACCATGACAGAGTTTCCGTGGAACTGTCCGCCTCTGGCGTTTTTCGCCTGTATTGGCATTTGGCGCTTGGCTGGCGCTACATTGTCCGAGAGTCCTGAACAACCACATAGTTTATCAGGAGACTGGAGAAGGGTGGAAGAAATTCTTCCCCTTTGAGCTTTTGGCCCTGGCCAGGGGAGGTGATTAGTCAGCTACACCCAGTAGACGACAGGATATCTAACAACACGAGAGAGAAGAGTCTTCCTCCGAGGAGGATCCTTCGTGAACACTTCTTTTGCTAACGAGATCTCTTCTTACATGTTGATGAGGTTCCTCGTTGCAGTATTCTATCCTTGCCCGAAGGAAGGGAAGGAGTCTGGAAGTCGAAGGAGACTCTGAGCTGAAATTGGCGGAACCCTGATTTCTAGCTCTTATTGTATCCTTCTGAATACCTTCTGGGAAGCATTTTGAGCCCTCATCGCACCCCGAAGACTCTGTAGGCAAACGTTTTTAAACCATATCTTCTTCTGTAGATGAAAATGTAAGTACCCTGCTGGGCAACTAAACTTCTCTCTGAAAGCGTTGCGTCAGGAATAGAGGGATTTATTTCTTTTGACCCGACATACTATGCTGGCAAGAACCCATTGCCGAGTCTCCATTGAATCTGATGCGAGATTCCAATGCACCAAAAAATTCACTTGTCTTCTTGGTCGTTTAGGGCTAAAGAGAAACAAAGAATTCCTTCATAAACTTCCTCAAAGAAGTCAGATGAGGAGCAGTTCCATTTTGTCGGAACACGGAATCTGTGGCCACAAAAAAAAAAAAAAAATCCCATTCGAAGTACATGATATCCTACTCTTGTCGTATTGCGGTATCGTATAAGATCCCGAAGATCTTAATCTTCTGTTATCTCTAATTCCCTTTGTAGAGACAGAGTATGGCCTTTAACTGCGTCTTTGATAGCAGATATATACTAGGTGATTCTTCCCTCTGAAAGTGAAGAAAAAACCTCGCTATGTTGGTTCACAGAGGTATCGGAAGAGGACAGTTTCCTCATTCCCTAACACGATCTGCAGCAATTCTATGTTTTAGCCATGACTATTGTCATTTACCTTGAAAAAAACCTCTCATTCATGTCCACTTCTGGTCAGTCTGCACGCGGACAGACTCAGAGTGGAGAGGTTTTATAGGTCTATTTATAATAGATTCTGATAGAATATCCAGATACTCTTGGAAAAGCCTTACGAAACATGCTGTGAGAAGAACGTGACTTCTGTGAATCCACCTCTCTAAGGCAAACGAGGCATACATCCTCTCTTCCTTTGACGCCCAATTATCTTAATATCTGTTAAGAATTTATAACTATGGGGAAAAAGGCTAAAGTTTATTCCCCTTCTTTAAAATTTAAAGATGTCTTATATTGCTACCTCTCTTGGTTCGAGGAAAAAGAAGCAGTCTAAAGGAAGCCTGTTCGTCTTCTACCTTACAAAGAGATCTATGAAGAAGACTTTCCGCAGGTTCTCACAAACTCTTTCAATAAATGTTAGACATACGTTAACAGATTATCTTCGATCGAGAAGGTTCTCACGGACATGCAAAATCTTGCATCGAACCTCTTAAGGATCGTTACGTTCCGTGTCTGTTCCCAAATAGGTTCTCTTTTTGTTAACGCGAACCGGGGCGAAAAAAAGAGATTCTCGATGCTCTTTGCGATATGAGAGAGTCGTGGAATTGGCCTAAGTGATTAAAATAAATCATTTCATCATTCCTTGTAAGCGACCCCTTTTCGATTAAATGGGTAACGAAATCAGGAACGAATCTTGCCGTTACCGAGCCTGCTGTCCGAGAGGCTACTGGACTCTTTAAGTTAATAACTCGCTAAAACGAGAAAATATCTTGGATGGTGCTTCTGGCACAATTTGCGCCAGGCTGGCGCTTCCTTCTAGTTCTTTTTAGGTTATGTGCCATAACATCTATGCCTTTATGGTACCCGACATCCTTCACATGTTAATTCCGTTCTAAGTGGGAAAAAAACTTTTATATACGTAGTATAGTCCATTCAGGGAAACAACTTCTGCCACTAAGAGAATGTTTCCCATCCGACTCACCCAACTTCTCTTGAGCAATATCCGAATTTAAAAAGGGTGTGTGTCGTTTCTCGAAAGGAGAGAGAATTATATATCGCGCGCTGCCGTATTAGAATCCTTTATAATCTGTCACATTGTGGTAAACAGCATTAATCTAGGAAACCTTTGTAAGGATACTAGGAATTCTGTAGTTAACTCGGTATGTGCAAGACTTGACCATACCGTAGTCTTAAAGTGAATTCTACTACTCATTCATCTTCTCACTAAGCATGTACTCTAATAAGCCATGCTTTCGTAAGCATTGAGAGCATTATACAATATAGAGTTTCGCTGCGTTAGAATCCTTTAAAAATGGTTACCTACGGTAAACAGCATTGAAATGTAATATCTTTCTTATTGAAAGCTTCTTAGCAAAAGGCAGACAATATTTATTTATGTTTGCTTAACTATCCCCTCAATCCGAGGCTAACCTCGATTGTAGGGAGAGACACGGTATTCATTCCATCCCGCAGGAGAGAGACATGTTACCGCCCACTCATGACCGACACCTACAAGATACTGCGTTGGTGTCTAAGCGATAGCAGTCTCGTTAGCCGACTGGCCTTACTCTTCCAGAGTTGCAGCTACTCCATTTAATAAAGGAATCTTATAACATTATTATCGAACTTCAGGAAGTTCTTATAATGCATATCTAAGCGAAACAAGACTTCGATAATCTAGAAGCTAAGTAGGTGTTGTCTTAACAATCCCTTTCAGCGTAGTCCTTCCTAGGAAATTCCTGGAAGGATACTGGTAATTGAGTTGCTCAGCAAAGAAGTAACTACGGTATGTGCTTATGATTTGCCGTATCGTATTCCTCATACAGCAGATACTCTACTACCTTCTTTCCCTGCCGAGGGAGATAGAGAAAGGATATTCTGGCGCCTGGATCCTTGCACCTAGCGCCTGGAATGTTCCGCGCGCCTGGAATGTTCCGCACGCTAGAAAGGGAGACTCGCTCCTGGGAACGTTCCGCTTGCGTGGAAGGTCCCGTGCGCCCTGACAGTTCCGAGCGCCTACTAGACCCCTTTTAGAAAGAGCCTCTTGCCGGAAACGTTCAATGGAAGGATCGTTCTGATTGCCACTCTACTGTAAGGCTCCTTGCTCTAGCCGTCTGTTTTTCTGGCGCAATTGCGCCAGGCTGGCGCTTCGTCTCTTTGAAGGCGCCTTGCGCAAGAAAAATTTTCTAGAACGCGGCTCGCGTTTGGTTGTAGGAACGCGGCTCGCGCTAGTCTGTTAGCTGGAACGCTAGCTTGCTGGAACGCGGCTTCCTGGCTGGCAGCGGCTGGCTCTTGCTCAGTGTTCTCTTAGTTTTCAGAGAACGCGCTAGATCACTCCAAACATACATTCTTCGTCTTTTCGGATGTAAGATGAAGAGACGCACTTTTTTTAAGGATGCCTTATCAATGGCTATCCTTGGCAGTCTGGGACGTTCTACAGAACCTGCCGAGGGGACGACTGAACGGTGGGGGTTCTCCCTACACCTTCCTGCGGCTGTCGACTTTCCTCCTCCACTGGGTCTGGGAGTTTGGAAGAGGTCTAGGCCTGGAAGCGCTACGGAGCGATCAGACGCACCCTCCACTGCACTGGGAACACTATATTCACTTCTTACCTTTTTAGAGCTCGCCTTTTGAGCTCCATCCATTTATCTTCAAATTTGCACATATGAATTTGTAGATTCTGTGGAGTAAGGTGGTGATGAGGATGCAAACAACTACTAGAATTGTCAATACTCTAACTGCTCGTTAGTACGAGAGCTCTTAAAGCTTCTAAAGGAAGCGTATCTAGTTATATGCTTTCTGACTTCCTAAAGTAGGAAGTTAGATCTTATATTTCCTTCATCAAGTTCTATTCCCTTATTGCAAAATGAAATTGTTAAGATACAATAAAGTTTTACACATACTTACCTGGCAGATATATACTTAGCTTATGTCTCCGACGCCCGACAGAATTCAAAACTCGCGGCACACGCTACAGGTAGGTCAGGTGATCACCCCCTACCGCCGCTGCTGGCGGTAATAGGAATCATTCCCGTTTTCTGACAGAATTTTTCTTCCTCCTATCTCCGAGGGGAGGAGGTGGGTGGGCCATTAAACGTATATATCTGCCAGGTAAGTATGTGTAAAACTTTATTGTATCTTAACAATTTCATTTTTACACATGCAACTTACCCGGCAGATATATACTTAGCTGATTGACACCCTTGGAGGAGGGTAAGAGATAGTTAATCAATATGAATAGCAATTCAAAAACAGGGAAAACAACTTCTGTTGTTTAGGTACTAAAAATAAAAATAAACTAATTACCTTGATTCCTACCTTATTGGGCAGAAGACTTCATGAGAACTGTCTATGAGTCTGCTTGCCTCGAGAGTTCCAGTGACGATGAGACCTACACTGAGAACCCTTCTGGATCATGTCAATGGGGGCGAGCCCGCTTACTCGACAGAGCCTTATTTGGATCATACCAATGGGGCCTATCCCACTTACATGGTAGAGCCTTCACCTTTGTCGTATCAACGGGGACTAACCCTCTTACAAGACAGAGCCTAGGTCCAAAACATTACAAGGAGCATGAAAACAACCAATCTCGACCACCTGACCACACTACTTGTTTATACACTACGAATTGAAAATGGTACTTTTTCCTGACCACTTTCAATCGACCATAAAAACACACACACAAGATTAAAATCCCTAATCTATCTAAACTAAGCTAGATTGGTTTCAGCCCCCATGTCCCCAGCACCGAATCCGCAGACACGTAAGGTCCCCGAGAGCGAAGCACTTATCATAAGTCACACGTACATCTCTCAAATAGTTAGACGCAAACACAGAATTGCATCTCCAATATGTGGATCCAATTAAATCGTTTAACGACCTATTCTTTTTTTGGAAAGCTAATGAGGTTGCTACGGCTCTTGACCTCATGTGCTTTCACTTTCAGCTGCCCGAGGTATTCCTCTTCACAGGCAACATGTGCTTCTTTAATAGTTTCTCTGATAAAGAAAGCCTGTGCATTCTTTGACATCGTTCTTCTCGGATCTCTTACCGAGCACCAAAGGCTCTCTGAGTTTCCTCCCATTTGTTTTTTTTTTCCTCTCTAGATAGAACTTGAGGCTCCTTACCGGACACAAAGTTCTCTCTATTTCTCTCACCCTACCAGGGAAGTCCAATCCTTTAACTTCAAACGTCCTTGGCCAAGGCTTAGAAGGATTCTCATTTTTTGCTAAAAATAGGGGGGGTTAAATGAACACACTGCAGAATCCTTTCTGAAGCCACTGTGCCTTCTAAAGCCTGTAGTTCACTAATCTTTTAGATGATGCTAATGAAAGCAAAGAGAAAAATTGATTTTCTAGTCAAGTCTCTGAACGTTGAGTTATTGGGAGGTTCAAATTTCTTTGACATGAGAAACCTCAGTACCACATCCAGGTTCCAGCTGGGTGTTCTGGCTGTCTTGGACTTCGAAGTCTCAAATGATTTAATCAAATCGTGTAAATCTTGTCATCTGTGATGTTTAGCCCTGTATGTCTAAACACCAAGGAAAGCATACTTTTATAACCTTTTATAGTCGAGACTGCAAGGTTACATTTTATTCTCAAATATAATAGGAAATCTGCTATTTCCGTCACAGAGGTACTGGAAGAGGATACATTCTGATTCCTGGCCCACCTTCGGAACACTTCCCACTTCGACTGGTACACGCGTATCGTTGACGGCCTCCTGGCCCTTGCAATTGCCTTTGCAGCAGCGCGTGAAAATCCCTTCGCTCTGACGAGTCCTTCGACAGTCTGAAGGCAGTCAGACCGAGCGCGGGGAGGTTTTTGTGGTATCTGTCGAAGTGGGGCTGTCTGAGAAGATCGTTCCGTAAAGGAAGGTACCTTGGAAAATCTATCATCCATTCCAGTACCTCTGTGAACCACTCTTGAGCTGGCCAAAATGGGGCGATTAGGGTCAGTTTTACTCCTTTCGTCAGAACAAACTTCCTTATTACGTTTCCTATGATCTTGAAAGGAGGAAAAGCGTAGCCGTCTATTCCTTCCCAATTTAGGAGTAGGCCGTCTATCGCTACTGCTCTTGGATCTGAAATCGGAGAGCAGTAGTTCTCCAGCCTGGCATTCCAATGAGTTGCAAACAGGTCTATGTTTGACCTTCCCCAAAGGTTCCAAATTTGATTGCAGACCTCTGAGT